>NC_081407.1:354267514-354567514 GCF_030272615.1 Cryptomeria japonica | reverse complement strand
GATGGAAACCGGTATTGTTATTTAAGAAGAGTGATCAATCGGTAACCCCAACCAGTTGATATCAAGAACCCTAACCGATGGAGCTTGGTGAATCGGTTATGTTGATCTATGATCGAATGGTGATCGGAGTTGGAGATGACATGTATGCATGATGTGCGTGATGAGTTTCAAGTGCTTTTGGTGCATGAAGATAACTGTTTATCTTGGGAATGAGCAAATGCATAGCATGAAGTGATAACTGCGTGATGAGTTACAGGATTTGATGTGCAGTGATCCAGGAGTGGTTGAAGTTGTCTAGAACAATGTGTAGTTGATTGCTATGTAATCTAACGGTCATGTTTGAACCGATATGTTTGTAATCTCGATGAGAGTTGTAGGTTTTGTGATGTGTTATCGACCTATTGTATTTGCCTATAAGGTCGATGAGTTGTTTTGTAATTGTGTTGGCAATTTTGGTTAAGTGCAGTAGTGTGATTATTGTCAAACCAGAAGGAGTGTCTGCAGAATGTTTTGAAGGCAGATAGGAGCAGAAAAAGATCTGACTAAGCAGAGTAGTGCTATTACCATATCAACAAAAACCATGTTGTTCTCTAACCATTACAACAATTAAATCCCCTAACCAAGTAAGCTTTAACAGGCTTGGTGTTGTCTAAATCCTCTAACTAGGTGATCCATTAGCTTGGATTTGAAATCTTCTATTGAGGTTACTCCTAACAAGGTATTGTAGTTAATCCCTTAACCGAGTGGTCCCTAACCGGATCTGTTCTTAAGTGGACATTATTGTATAAGCTTCTAACAAGGCTTGGCTCCTAACAAGGTGAACTTCAAAAGAGTTCAGAATATTTGTGGGTATTCATCCCCACTATGGTTTTCCCCATTTGGGTTTCCACATGAAAAATCATTGTGTCAAGTGGTGAATGATTTTGTGGATATGTTTTGATATGGTTGATATGATTAACTGGTAAAGCCATTTAGATATGTTGAGATGATCGGAAGTGATCTGAAATGAGCTATTACTGATGTTAGTAAAGTGTTTTAATGTTTTGATTAAATGGTATGTGAGTTTTAGATCTGTTACATTGTATCATTGATGTTTTCATCAACCGGTAAAGTTTGACAGTGCAGTTGTAGTTTTTGGTACAGTGTCTAAACCGGTTAGTTCAGTGATTTGTTTATGAGTTGGAATTAAGTTTGGTGAAAATTTAGTTTGTTTTCTATCTACTTATTCACCCCCCCCCCTCTCAGTAGTTGACCGGATCCTTATTGATTCATCATATTATCAATTGGTATCAAAGCTTTTCAGGTCCTCTTGTGTTTAAGCCTAATAGCTTGAGGAAAAGATCTATGAGAACATGATGAAGAAGGAAGGTCTGAAATTCAATAGAGAAAACTATAGAATCTGGAGTGAGAGGATGAAGATCTATATTAAGAGCTTAGGAAGTCAATATTGGGAACATGTTGTTAATAAATATAATATGCCTAGTGGGATTTTGTCAGATGATCAAAAGAAGGAGCAACAAGAGAACAATCAAGCATTGGAGGCCATTATCAGTTCCTTGTCCGATTCAGAGTATGTGTATGTCCATGGATTGGAGACTGCTCACGAAGTGTGAAAGAAACTTGAGTATATCTATAGCAGTGATGAGCATGTTAAGATTGCCAAAGAAGAGAGTTTGAGAGGTAAATTTGATGATATGCAGATTGTTGAAGGAGAGAACATTCAACAATACGATCAGAGGATCAAGGAGATTGTCGGTGAGATCAAAAGTGTTGGTGGTATAGTGGAGGATACCACAGTGGTTAGCGAGGTGTTGAGAACCCTTCTACCAGTCTATGGTATCCGAGTTGCAACCATTCAAGAATTCAAGTCTATTGATAAATCAAAGGTAACTCTTGACTCCATCATTGGTAAATTAACTACATTTGAATTAAATGGTTTGGATGGAAGTGTTTAGAGATCAGAGTCTGCATTTAGAGCTTCAGTTTCAAACCCACCGGTAAGGATAAGCAGAGAAGCTAGTTAAAGTCATGAGTCTAGATCTACCAGAGAGGTTGATGATGAAGACAATCTGATTGAGCTTGAAGCATTGCTGGCTAAGCAGTTACCTAGAGATACCAATAAGTACAGAGGTAAATTACCTTTGAAGTCTTTGGCATGTAACAGGATAGGGCATATTGTTGCTAATTATCCAAATGGAGATAATGAGCAAAAACGTGAGAAGTATAAGAAGTACAAAGGCAAAGGTAAAAGAGATTGTCTCATTGCAGTGGATGGAGGAATTATAGATGAGGAATTTGAGGAAGATGAAAATGAGGACATTGGCTTTGTTGCTATTAAAGAGAAGACATCAGATTAGAAGGCATTAGTCTCTCGCATGGATAGTTCTGATGATTGGATTATAGATAGTAGTTGTTCACACCACATGACCGGTGACCAAAGTAAGTTTCTTACTTTGAGAGAATTTAATGGAGGTGTTGTGAGATTCGGAAATGACTCACCCTGCATGGTAAAAGGAAAGGGATCCATCTCGTTGAATGGAAAGAGCAGTGCAAATGATGTCTACTGGGTTGAAGGACTGAAAAATAATCTTTTGAGTGTAGCTCAACTCAATGACAAAGGTTACCCACTAGAATTCAAGAATGGAGTCTGCAAGATTTATGGAAGCAAAGGTGAACTGATTGCAACTGGCAAACAGACTAAAGGTAACTTGTTTCATTTAAGTTCTAAAGTCAACAATTGTTTAATTGCAAAAGTAGAAGATAGTTGGCTTTAGTATCGGATATTCTATCATGTAAATTTTGATAATATTGTAAAAGTTAGTAAGTCCAAATCAGTAAGAGGTTTGCCACAGTTGGACAAAATAATGAATTCTTTGTGCAAGGAATGTCAGTTAGGGAAGATGACATCCTCTACTTTCAAGAGCAAATCTTTCTCAGCAGAATATTTCCTAGACTTGGTTCATACCGACCTATGTGAACCAATGAGGACTAGGAGTATTCAAGGTGATCAGTATTTTATGATTTTTACTGATGATTGCTCAAGGATGATGTGGGTCACATTCTTGAAAGATAAGACATAAGTTTTTTTCTAGTTTAAGGCATTCAAAGCCTTAGTTGAAAATGAAAGTGGAAAGAAGATAAAGTGCTTAAGAACTGCTCAAGGTGGTGAATTTACTTCAAAGGAATTCACTAGTTACTGTGAATTCACTGGAATTACAAGGCAGCTTTCTACACCTAGGACACCACAGCAGAATGGTATAGCAGAAAGGAACAACCGGTCAGTTGTTGAAGCTGCTAGGACTATGCTAATACAAAGAGGTGTAGCTAAGACATTCTGGAGAGAAGTTGTCAGCACAGTTGTTTACACAATGAACCGGATACTGGTTAAAAGAGGTAAGGATAAAACTCCTTATGAGTACTAGTATGGTAGATCACCTAATGTCGGTTACTTTAAGATTTTTGGTAGTAGATGTTTTATCAAGAGGTGACTATGTTTGTAAGTTTGATGCTAAGAGTGATGAAGGCATATTTCTTGGTTACTCCACCAAGAGAAAATCCTACAAATGTTACAACAATCGGACAAAGAAGATCTTTGAAAGTACTAATGTCTGAGTGGATGAGTTTCCTGAAGATTCGGGAGAAATCAGTAAGGAGAAGGAGGAAGATAAACCTTACATTTTGGTTTTGGAACCAGAATCGGTGAAGCCGGAAGTTGGTGAAATGAATATTGCAGCACCAGTTCAACCTGAACAGGTAGATTCTGCAGAAGATGAAGAAAGTGAAGAAGAAGAACCTGAAGACCATGATCATGTTATTCCAAGGTATGTTAGACTCAATCATAATCCTGATCAAATTATTGGAGATAAAGATGTTGGTGTGTTAACCAAAAGAAGAATAAGAGAGAATTCTTGTATGATCTCCACTATTGAGCCTAGAACAACAAAGAAAGCTTTTGGAGATGATCACCGGATCAAGGCTATGGAAGAAGAACTTGACCAGATTGAGAAGAACAATACATGGACACTAGTACCCAGACCGGAGAACAAGAATGTTATAGGAACAAAATCGGTATTCATGAATAAACTGAATGAAGATGGAGTAGTAATCAGAAATAAAGTCAGACTGGTATGCAAAAGATATGCACAAGAAGAAGGTGAAGACTATGGTGAGACATTTGCACCAGTTGCAAGATTGGAAGGAGTTAGGACTCTACTTGCATTTGCAACATACAGAGGATTCAAAGTATATCAGATGGATGTGAAGTCAACATTCCTAAATGGAATATTGGAAGAGGAAGTCTACATTGAACAACCATATGGTTATGCTTTGACTGAAGTAAAGGATATGGTGTGCAAACTACACAAGGCACTATATGGTTTGAAGCAAGCACCTAGGGCATGGTATGAAAGATTGCATTCTCACTTAGTGAAGATTGGTTTTCAAAGAACCAATGAAGACAACAATATATATCTCAAGACTGAAGGAGATAAGATACTGGTTAGTGAGGTATTTGTGGATGATATCATTTTTGGAGGAAATGATGATATGTGTCATGACTTTGCCAATGAAATAAAGAATGAGTTTGAGATGTCACTGGCAGGTGAAATAAAATTCTTCATAGGTCTACAAATCTAACAAATGAAGGATGGTATTTTCATTACACAGTCTAAGTATGTGAAAGAAGTATTGAAGACTTTTGGAATGGGAGACTGTACACTAGTTGGAACACCAATGGTTACAGGATATAAGCTGTCTAAGGAGGATGATTCTACATCAGTGGATGAAAATGAGTATGATTAAATGATAGGTAAACTACATTATGTTGTCCACAGTAGACCAGACACTGCTCATGCAGTAGGATTGGTTGCCAAATTTCAGAAAAGCCCAAAGGAGACACACATGGTAGTGACCAAAAGAATTTTTCAGATATCTAAAAGGCACAATTGATTATGGATTATGGTATCCATATGCAGGTAACTTCGATTTGAAAGTCTATACAGATGCAGACTGGGCAGGAAATATTGATGACAGGAAGAGTACAATCGAAGGAGCTTTCTTTCTTGGAGGAAGGCTAGTATCTTGGAGCAGCAAGAAACAAAGTTGTATATTACAATCAACTGCAGAAGTTGAATATGTTGCAGCTTATATGAATTGTACCCAAGCAACCTGGATGAAACACATTCTGGAAGGTTTCAAGTTGAATATTTCAGAACTGCTAAGGATTTTCTGTGATAACACCAGTGCAATAAACATCTCTAAGAACACAGTGTTGCATGCTAGGACAAAGCATATTGAGCTAAAGTATCATTTCTTGAGAGAGAAAGTGCAAAGTAAAGATGTGTCATTGGAGCATGTATCTACTAAGGAACAGCTAGCAGATATCTTTACTAAACCTCTATCTAAGGCTACTTTTGAGTATATTAGAGGTAAGTTAGGGGATGTACCCCTACATGAAGTCAATTAAGCAAATGTGGAAGACATCAGTCTTGGAGCTTATTGAAAATCTTGAAGCAGGATTGGTGTAGAGTGGAGCTATTCCACAGGGGGAGCAACAAGTTGCAGATTGTTGTTGTAGATCAGTGAATCATGGAATGGTTAACCAGTTGTTATTGGTATTCACTTTGGCATTGTTGTCAAAGGGGGAGAAGAAATGTATGATTGATGGGAGAAGAACTGTATATGATTGATAGTCAATTACCAGCTGAAGGCATGGAGATACAGCTAAGGAGAGTAAATGAAAAATGTAAACTAGGATTCCTATACCTGTGTATGTGCATTACTCTCAATCATCACAATAAAAGGGTATTGATAGTTGTATTGCCATCAATGCCAAAGGGGGAGATTGTTGGCATTGCATGAAAATTGCATTGATGAACTATAGTGTTGTCATTAATGTCAATAGTAACTGATAATGGAGTTGTATTGCAACTAGTAGTTGAGCAGTGATGGAAACTGGTATTGTTATTCAAGCAGAGTGATCAACCAGTAACCCCAACCAGTTGATGTCCAAAACCCTAACTGATGGATCTTGGTGAATCGGTTATGTTGATCTATGATCGAATGGTGATCGGAGTTGGAGATGCCACGTATGCATGATGCACATGATGAGTTTCAAGTGGTTTTGGTGCATGAAGATAACTATTTATCTTGGGAATGAGCAAATGCATAGCATGAAGTGATAATCGCATGATGAGTTACAGGATTCGATGTGTAGTGATCTAGGAGTAGTTGAAGTTGTCTAGAATAATGTGTAGTTGATTGCTATGTAATCTAATGGTCATGTTTGAACCGATATGTTTGTAATCTCGATGAGAGTTGTAGGTTTTGTGATGTGTTATCGACCTATTGTATTTGCCTATAAGATCGATGAGTTGTTTTCTAATTGTGTTGGCAATTTTGGTTAAGTCTGGTAGTGTGATTGTTGTCGAACCAGAAGGAGTCTCTGTAGAATGTTTTGAAGGCAGATAGGAGTAGAAAAGGATCTGACTAAGAAGAGTAGTGCTATTACCATATCAACAAAGACCCTATTGTTCTCTAACCATTACAATAGTTAAATCCCCTAACCGAGTAAGATTTAACAAGCTTGGTGTTGTCTAAGTCCTCTAGTCAGCTGATCCATTAGCTTGGATTTGAAATCCTCTATTGAGGTTACCCCTAACAGGGTATTGCCTTTAACATGGTATTGTAGTCAATCCCTTAATCGGGTGGTCCCTAACCGGATCTATTCTTAACTGGACATTATTGTATAAGCTTCTAACAAGGCTTGGCTCCTAACAGGGTGAACTTCAGAAGAGTTCAAAATATTTGTGGGTATTCATCCCCACCGTGGTTTTTCCCATTTGGGTTTCCACATGAAAAATCATTGTATCAAGTGGTGAATGATTTTGTGGATATGTTTTGATATGGTTGATATGATTAACTGGTAAAGCCACTTAGATATGTTTAGATGATCGGAAGTGATCTGAAATGAGCTATTACTGATGTTAGTAAAGTGTTTTAGTGTTTTGATTAAATGGTATGTGAGTTTCAGATCTATTACATTGTATCATTGATGTTTTCGTCAACCGGTAAAGTGTTTTAGTGTTTTGTAGTCCTGGGCTGTAGTCCAGCATGTGTAGTCGTTGAAGGCTTATGTAATTATTTAAATGGTTGTAACATTTGATTTATCTGGTTACTGGTTATTTCATGTGCTGCTTCTACCGGTTAGGTTGCTTTTTATCTATTTACCGGTTAGATCTTGTGTTGTATTACCCGTTGTCGGTATCTTGAATGTTTTTTTGTGTTATAGGTTGCAAGGCGGGGATGTCCTTCATTGGATCTCCCTACCTTGACTGTGTCAAGTGGTATTAGAGTTGGTTTATGAGCCTGTTGATGGAAGAAGACCTGGTTATGTATCGGTTGGTTAAAAAGAAGTTGAGGCAGCTTGTGGACTTGCTCAAATCATCGAACGTGAGGTAGTGCAAGGTTTTGCAAGCAGACTGCTGAACCTAGAGCTTGAGCTTGAGGCAATTAGTGGGTGGAGACTTGAACAGATCACCAAACCAAGGCAGGCTATAGAGTGGACCGGTAGATCGCCGAGGAGAGGCAATTGGACCTGTAGTCAGACCATCGAACCCCTGAGGCAGTTGCAAGTACCTACTAATAGATCACCAAACCAAATCAAGTGATGGGACTCACTTTTCAATTAACCCCGAGAGTCTGATGCAGGAGCACTGGAGTAGTTCAAACTGACACTTGGATTTGATCTTGGTGAGACATTGATCCCGGTATTAGTCTGGTATTGGCATATTCTTACCAGTTGGTCTTGCAGTGTATGAAACAAAGATGAATCGGGTTGCGAGTAATTCTCGTAACTTGCAGATTGTTGAGCGATGTTGTTTTGGGCCTTGTCTTATGTTTCCAGCGGACTGCGTGAAGTTTTATGCATTTGAAGATGTTCTTGGTGATTTGGGCCGACATGTTATCGTTCACACTTTTCATCATGAACTGGTTGGTCTTTGGCTGACCTGATCGAGTTGTTATTACTAGCGAATGGTATAAAGAGAAAGTTAGAGATTCATTTGGTAGGACAGAGATCGGAGGAAAAAGAGATCAAGCGAAAATGTAGTTTTCAAAGAGATTCTGGTCTAGGGGGACTGAAGTCTGGAGGGACTGAGGTCCGGATCAGTGCAGACTGTTACCGGAGGCCTATTTGTCAAGTAGAAGATCTGCGGATCTTAGATTTGTGTTGTAAGGATTTTTTTGTAATCCTGGGCTGCAGTCCAGCATGTGTAGTCGTCAAAGGCTTATGTTATTATTTAAATGGTTGTAATGATTGATTTATCCGGTGAGTGGTTATTTCATGTGTTGCTTCTATTGGTTAGGTTTCTCTTTATCTGTTTACTGGTTAGATCTTGTGTTGTGTTACTAGTTGCCGGTGTTTTGTGTTATAGTCTGCAAGGTGGGGATGTCCTTCATTGGATCTCCCTGCCTTAACTACATCACCAACTAAGCTTGTGCATCAACTTTAGGGTTCTAGATTAAAGAGCTTAATTTATTCCATCTTAGTCTACTGAACTTGCAATGCCATTTGAGGTTAAAGTGGTGGTTAAGGAAATGAGTGGGAGGTGTTGCTTGTACACAAACCTAAGAGGGAAAACTAGATTTTTTTAATTTGGCCACTTCCAATGTTTGAGAAATTTATCATGACATGGTGTGGATAAGAGACAAACCAACTTAGGTTTAACTAACTGCTAGATTTTTTTGGATTGGGGACCTATATGTTGAAGGAAGACTGGATTGAGACTTAAGTTGCTGCCATTTTTTCCAATTAAATTGAAAGAGTCCCATAAATCCCAAAAAACTTGGATGCCCTTCTTAAAGAGATGTCTACCTTTGGGAATCTTAATAGTAGTAAGGGGAATACTATTGGCAATATCGATGAATTTATTATGTGTTGCATTGATGTTTTGTCATTGATGTCAACACTAGCTATTATGGTTTTGGTTACCGGCAGACAGGTTTTGGTTACCAGTAGAAGATCTAGTGTTACCGATAGAAGAGAGTATCCGTTGGACACTTCCGACATGTTTGGATCAATGGAGTCTGTTTGATTTTACGTGTTACATGCTTTTGGAGCATGTTTTGGTCAGTTGGTATTGACTTGGTAATCAGATGCTATCACACTCTCTTGTAAACCCTTACCGACATGGGTTTAAGGTTTAACAGACAGAGCTTTCACTGAGAAATCTTGGCATAATGCATAAGTGGTGTTGGTGCGGCTTCTAGATGGATTTCAGGATGTTGAAGATGTTCTTTGATCATGCCTCAACTGAGTGAAGACATTGCTTTGGCGTAGTGGACCCAGATTAGGTCTGGTGCCTATCTAGGTTATGGATTGGTATCATGTTAACGTGTTCTCTACACGTTACTGGGATGATTTATGGATTGGTTATTGTTGTTTTGGTCTTAAGCCGACATGGCATATCATTGTAATGTGGATGTATGTAATGATCTTATTGTAATATCTTTTAGGTGGCCGACCTAATTGGTTTAGGCCTTAGGGTTGGTATAAATTGATGTAAGATCTCATTGTAGATTATGATCATGGTCATGGAATGTAATATCATATGCGAAGGAGATTTGGTTGATCATAGGTGATCGAATTGGGATTAAGGTAGAGGTCAAAGGCCTCTGGTATTGAGCTTAACCGGGACTGTAATCATGCATGGTAGATGCTATCTTTGGCAGTTCATTATTCTTGATTGTTGTCCATTTATCTTGAGGTGGTTATAACCTCTCTGTAGTCAGTGAGACTCTTTTGTAACGAGTAGTATGCTCTAGGCAGTGTGCCTTCCTGCATGTGCAGGCCCCTCATTGTATCACATACTTTCTACAAAAGTATCATCTGACTGTGGATAGGCTTCCCACCGTGGTTTTTCTCTTTCCGGGTTTTCCACGAACAAATCATGGTGTTATGTGGTATGGTTGCATTGTGTTGATTATCTGTTTCATTCTTAAGTTTTATTGCTTACCGATATCTGGTTCTACTATTCCGGTACTTAATGTTTATGTGATCCGGTTAAAGGTTATAAAGTGGTTTAATTGATATAATCCATTAACAATTGATTCACCCCCCCCCCCCCCCCTCTCAGTTGTTCACCAGTTATCCTAACAACTACTACCTTGTTGAATAAGATGATTTCACTATATTAAAGAAGAGGCAAAATTCAACCCATGGCTTAAGCTATGATCATACCTAGATATTTTTTTTGAATTAATTTGCTAGGCTTTCCGAATGGAGTTGAAGGTGGCAAATCCATGAGTCTTAAAATATTGGGCAAGAAGAATCGTATCCTTCTAGCTAACCGAATCCCAAGAGCATTCAGCAGTGGCAATTTGAATGCAATATCGAACAAGATGTTTCCAAGGAGCAAGACCATCCTATGCTCTTATAATCCATTTCGTAGTAAGGCAAATGCCCTGACTATAAGGGTCTATAATACCAAGTCCTTTATTTCTTGGTTCGATAGAATGTGGCCATGATGTAGGAGGTATAAGTTTTTTTATTTTCCCATTTATCCCAAAGAAAGTTTCGAATAAGTCGAGTCAGTTGATTATAGCATGCTTTAGAAGGAAGCCAACAAGTAGAGATGTAGACATGACTAGCCAAAATAATTTTGTTGGAAACTCAAGGATTCTACTATCCATGGAAAGAAACTTGTTGGTCAAATTTTGGAGGAACCGATTCCACGTCTCTTTTAGCAATAGGGAAAGTGATCCAAGATGGTGAACAAAAAGGGGGGTATAAGTGGCCATTTTTTTTCTTCTGAAAACAGGTAAACCTAAACTTCAAAGAGATATTTGAAGGTCATGCACTCAAAACTAGGAGTTGATAAAAGAATAATAATTGTAGTGCTATGAATCTAGTTTCTAAACTATTATTTTTTAAAAAATTGGATAATATTAAGAGGGTCAAACCTCTCACGCATGAAAAATTGTTCCTGATTTTTTTCAAAAAAACATAACATAGCTGTTTTCGTGCGCTGCACAAAATATATAGTTAGATTTAGTATTTTGCAAAACCCTTTGGTAGAATGCTAGGTAAGAGTGAGATCTAGAAGTTATTTATTGTTTTTTAATTTTTCGATGAGTATTTTTTTTTATGATTTTTTGAAGTGACCGCATCCTGAAAATTTGGTACATGTTTGTGCGATGGGCATAACTTGCATCAAAATAATCGAAAACGCAAATTTCTTTTTTTTTAAGTGTATATAATCTAGTGTCGAACAATAATATGTAATTTATTTTAAATTTGGTCAAGTATATTATCAAAAGTTAATAAAAAATTGGTAGACATATGTCTATGAGGACTGTCAAGGCACTGGTAAAGAAAATTAAAGTTTACTATGCTAATGTTGTCCAAAAATAGAAAAATTTATATGGTCAAAAAGCTGAGAAGACGTGTGAGATTGTGGTGGTAATTTTAGAGATACCCACTTGATCATTTGTAAACATGATGACGACGAAGTCAAGAAATTGTGTTGGAAGATGAAAAAATGTGTAAAGGGACAAAAATGGAGGGAAAATGGGATTGCAAGCCTTAGGGTCATTTTCCAACCCTCTTACCAAGACAAAACCGCACAGGTTTTGAAAAACAAAAAGTACCATTCATAGTTCTACATAACCCGTACGGGTTGTGTAGAACTAAAACCATCATTTTGAGTTTCTCAAAACCCGTACGGGTTATGAAGACATCAAAATGTAAGCTTGTAAACTTAGCATTTACTACACATATGTATAGACATACATATATAATATGTGTTTATGTTCGTATATATGCATATCTATAGTTATATATACATATATTTATATAGATATATGTATATGTATATATGTTTGTATACATGCATATCTCTCTTCTTTTCTTCTCTCTTGTCTTCCTTCCCCCATCACCATCTTTATCTATTTTGAGCCCTAATTATCCTCCTTGATTTCTACCTCATCTCTCTCCCTCTCACACTTCTCTCCCTGACGAGTCTCTCACCCTCTTCTCCTTCTTGTTCTCTCTCTACCTCATGTCTCTCACCCTCTCCTCCTCCTCTCTCTCTCTCTCAATCCTATCATATTCTCACCCTCTCTCTCTTCTCTCTTTCTCTCCCCCTCCTGCTCCCTCTCCCCCCTCTCCCTCCCCCTCTCATTATCTTATCCTATTCTCTCTCCCCCTCCTCTCTCTCTCTCTCTCTCTCTCTCTCTCTCTCTCTCTCTCTCTCTCTCTCTCTCTCTCTCTCTCCCTCCCTATCCCTCTCTTAATCCTATTCTCACTCTCTCTCTCTTATCTTTATTTCCCTATCTCTCTCCCTCTCTTCCTATCCCCTTATCTCTCTGTCTCTAACTCTCTCTCCCTCTCCCTCTCCTTATCCTATTCTATCCCTCTCTTCCTACCCCTACTCTCTCTCTAAATCTCTCTCACTCCCCCTCTCCCTACTCTCTCTCTCTAATTCTCTCTCTCTAACTCTCTCCCACCCTCTCTCACCCCCTCTCCTTCTCTCTCTCTCTCTCTCTCTCTCTCTCTCTCTCTCTCTCTCTCTCTCTCTCTCTCTCTCTCTCTCTCTCCTCTTTCCCTCTTCCCCTCTCCTTTTCCCAATCTCTCTCTCTCTCTCTCTCTCTCTCTCTCTCTCTCTCTCTCTCTCTCTCTCTCTCTCTCTCTCTCTCTCTCTCTCTCTCTCTCTCTCTCTCTCTCTCTCTCTCCACTTCCTCTTTGGTTCCTAGTTCTACATAACCCATGCGGGTACGGGTTATGCAGAACTAAGACAAACTTCTAGTTTTGCATAACCTGTACGAGTTATTGGAAAATCTTCATATTTTAGTCCCAACGGCCTAAAAACTAGCATTACAAGTTGTTTGAAGGCCCCACTGCTGTTGCACGTGATTTTTGGGGACAGTAAGAGTCAAGTTTTCATTTTTTTTTGTCAATTTTTCTTTGAAATGATTGATTTGTCTTGTATTTTGGATTGTTTTTGAAGTTATTTTATCATTGTTACTTTAGATTATAACAAAATGATGATCATTTGTTATTTTTTTGCTATTTGATTGTGGATTGTCATCATGATGTTAAGTGTAGGACAATCAATATCAACAATGAAAAAGAACAAGAGAGGAACGAATGAACAAAGAGAGGCAGCAAAGGAAAGACAAAGGGAGCGTATGAGGAGATTACGTGAAGGTACGTCATCTAATGCACCTAATGAAAGTGATGAACATTCAACAATTGAAATTGATATGATGAATGCACCAAATTAAAATGATCCACATACACCAATTTAAATGCATATGATGAATACACCTAATTAATGCAATGAGCATACACCATTTGAAAATGATGCGATGAATGCACATGTTAATGAAATTGAAGAAGATATACCATTTGAATTTGATGTAATGCATGCACCAATCTTAACACCTCTTAGAATAATTTGTAGAAAACCAAAGTTCCTAATAGACATTGATGAAAATATTGTGAAGCCAATGCATGATAAAATTTCCTAAAGAACTTGTATTAGAATGGTTAGAAGAATTTGGAATAACTATTTTGAAAACTTAAATAAAAGTGGAAGATGCAAATTAGTTGTTGAAATGATTAAAAATCTGAAATTTAGAGAGACAATGAAAATTTTGGGGTTAAGAACGTCCGAAAATAATAGTGAAAGAACCATTGTGAGAAATATTTTTGATGCATACCAAGCCATTGGTTTGAAATCACGCACTAAAGATGCTAATGTTACTCGTCGTGTCCTCACATCAACCATAATGGGAAAGCAAATGAAAAAATCTCATTTAATAAGCAAAACAAGAAAGTCATTAAGGATAAGTAGAACCACATTACACCATGCCTTAGATAGGCGAGATAAAATTGAGGATCCTAACAATAATTCTCTTTGGGCATTCTTGGGTAGACTCCCACACAAGGACAAGGTTGTTGTTGATGCACTAAGAACGTTAATTGAGAAATATTGGCATGACAACTCAAGGGTTTCACCCAACCAAAGAGATATTGTTAGAAGGTGAATTGGAATTAGAAATCGTGAGCCACATCCAAAACACTATTTAGATATGACTCAAACACAATTTTATGAAAGGTTTCCTTAAAGCTTTCCTCAAATTAAAATTAGCCAAAGATTTTTTGAGATGACAAAACCATTTTATGTTAAGATTAATCATGCACGTACTACATGTTGTTGTAGGGTCCATGTTGAATTTTCCATGCATTATGATATTTATCACTATATATGTTGTACTTTGCACACTAACGATGTTTTGCAGGAATGTGGTCTACAAGCACCTCCTAAGTCAACGAGAGAATTTATTTCAAGTGTACTATGTAGATGAGATTACGGGTGTATTTACTATAAGATGATATATTTGAGAGGTTTTTGTCCTACATGTGGTGGTTTGCAACAGTTGCATAGATGCCTACATCTGGATAGCACACATGAAATCGGTAAGGAACTAGTTTCTATTGGAAAATACAAGTCAGTCACATATGGTGTTAAAGAAGGAAAAGAATTAAAGAGGTGTGAGTTAGTGAAAAGGGATATATGCGTAGCTGATTTTATGAAGAGGTTTCAAGAGAAACTAGTGTATGAGTACATAGGTCACACACATAGAGCTAGGTTGTTAGATGAGCAATTCAAGTTGTGTAAGGACACTTTCCCCCTCGACACTATTGTCTCTATCGTTGATTTTGCTAAGAATTATACACTAAAGCCGCAAAATGAAGTACAACCTATGTATTACCACTCTACATAAGTTACAATTTTTGTACACATAGCATTCATGCATGCACATGATAGCACCGAGAAGGATAGAAAGGTTATAAGAGATTATCACTTCTATATCAGCAATGATCATACTCATTCCTCAGAGTTTGTGCAAGGATGCTTTACAATCTTCTATGACAGTTTAAGGGAAAGAGATATAAGATACAACCAACACTTAATATGGTCAGACAATTGCACCGCACAATTCAAGAATCCGGGTTGATGAAGATAGTGATACTACTCAGGGGGAGTAGTCATTTGTTTGATTCAGTATTATTGGTTTAGTATCCATCCTTTGTCATTGATTTCAAAAGGGGAGAAGATATTCATGTGAAAACTGCTAGATCTTTTGGTGTTTTGGAGTTTGTTGGCATTCCTTGGCACTTGGATGTTTTTTACATTCAGTGTTGCCATCAATGCTAAAGGGGGAGATTGTTGGCAATATGATGGATTGGGTTAAGTGTTGTCATCGATTTCAATACTGTATCCCGATTAGAGACTATCTTGGTTAGTCTTGATGATCATTTTGGTTTTGGCTATGATTCTGATCCCGTGTGATCAGGCCTTTGGAATTGGTTTTGGATGCTTATTCTGATGGTTATATGCTTTCTATATTATGGTGGTTTCATGATTTGGTTATCGCTTTTGGTATTTCCAATTACCGGCTTTTGGCATTCTCGGTTAGCTTTATCGATATGTTGTCTTGGTGACTTGGTCAGTGGATTTTGGGTCCATCTTATGGAATCAGTTTCTATCATGTTGTTGGTGCTTCTTGATCATATCCTGAGCTTTTGGCAACTTTTCTTTGGATGATGTGCTTTTATGGTGGTCCTAATTGGAACCGATTAGACTTTCACTAAGGATTTCTACCGGCAAGTGAAGCGTCTTGGATTTTGGTCTTAGCGGAATCCCGTTGGATATAATTGTTTGGTTACTTGATTTAGGTCCATGCTATGTAACTTAAATCATAGTATTTGTTTGGTGGTATCATATGATATAATTTTTTTAATTATGGGTTTATGGGTTTAGGGTTTAGCCGACCTTATTAATAAGGTTGATGATTTGTATTTATACCTAACTTGTTAATGTAATTCAAAGATAGATGGGATGTCGATGGATGGTTAAGTCTGCATTATCAGAGAAGGATTAAGTGTGAATAAAGTCATATCATTCATATGAAGTTTGGAAAGGTTTTGTAATGCTGAACAAACATCAATGATTAACCGAACTGTATCAGGCATTGGTAGATTCTACTTTCAAAGTTCATTATTTTTTGGATTGTAGTCTAATGATTTCGTAAATCTGTGAGACTTCCCTTTGTGATGAGAAGTTCACTCTAGGCTATTGTTCTTTCTGCATATGTAGACCCCATTGTAATTATTCACAATACTACTGCAAAGTATTCATCTGATTGTAGGTAGGGTTTCCCACCGTGGTTTTTCCCTTTCCGGGTTTTCCACATCAAACTATTGGTGTTATGTGTGTTGTTCTTTCATGTTATACTCTTTATTGGGTTGTGCTCTGGTTTATGGTTTACAATTGAATTGATTGTTGTTATTGTTAGTAAACTGATTCACCCCCCCCCCTCAGTTTATTATCGGTACCAGTGCATTCCAACAATTGGTATCAGAGCGAGGTCCTCTCTATGGAAGCTTAACTGCTAGAGGAGATCCAATGGCTACTGCATCTAGCTCTACATTCAATCCTTACCGGAAGGAGAGTCCTAGATTTGATGGTACAAATTACAAGATATGGAAGGGGTGACTGAAGATTCTGTTAAACAATTCAAAAACCGAAAGATAACTGAGAGGGGGGGTGAATCAGTTGTCACAAATTACCAGAACATTTAGCTATTAAAACTTTAATACCAGAACCCAAAATATTAATACCGAAATGCTTAAACCAAATATCGGAATAGCAGTTAAACCAATTAAGCATAAACAATAATCAGAGAATAAATACCATCCACATGACACCAAGATTTATACGTGGAAAACCCGGTAAAGAGAAAAACCACAATAGGAAGCCTGCCCACAGTCAGATAATACTTCTACAATAAGTATGTGAATTACAATTGAGGGGCAGCACTTGTAGGAAGGCCAATAGCCTAGAGCCCACTGCTCATCACAAAAGGAGTCTCACTGACTACATAGAAATCCAAACTACAATTTGTAAGAAGGAATGAACTGCAAAGTTAGCATTTCCTATGTCTGAGTACAGTTTCGATTAAGCTCAATACCAGAGGACTAAATCCTCTTACATAAACCTAATTCAATCTCCAATGATCGACCAAATCCTCTGCCTAAATGATATTACATTATTCGCACATTACACATCCATATCCCATTCCTTGACCTTATACCTGTCATGATATACAAAGAGATCTTACATCATATATATACAAACCCTTGACCATAAACAATCAGGTCGGCCACCAGACAATAAACCAATTACATAATTACAAAACATGTCATCCTTAGACCAAACAAATAATATCCAACACATAAGACATCTCGTAAACACATCGGGAGGTCCAATCCACACGTTACATTAAGTCGGTCCATAACCTAGATCAACCGAGACCCAATATAGGTCCACATGCTAAAACAATTATCTCCATCCGTCAAGTCTCAAACATGATCACCATCAACATCCTGAGTCTCCACCAGAAGTTGCACCAACACCACTTATGCATATCATCAAAGATCTTCATCAAAATCTTTGTCGGTGAAACCCTCGCCAAAACGACAAGCCAAGCTTCCAAGTAAGCAGGATAGCGTCTGATCACCAAACCAAAACCAACTGACTGAATATGAATATGAGTATCATGAATAAGCCAATTCCATAACCAAACCATATCAGAGCATATCGGATCATGTCGAATCCAAACCAACCAAAAACTCCTCAACCTACCGGGACTAGAAGGGTGTCGATAAAGCATCCAAATAACTAGTGTTGACATCAATGACAAAACATCAATGCAACGCATAATGAATTCTTCCAAATGGCCAACAATCTCCCCCTTTGGCATTGATGGCAACACTAGATGTGAAAAACATCTAAGTACCAAGAAATGCCAAACAAGTCTCCCCCAATGGAAGACAGCCAACAATCTCCCACATAAAGATATAGCAATGAAGTTCTGAAACAAGGACCAAAATCCCCCTGTGAATGATATCTATGTAAAGCTTTGAATTACACATATATCTCTCCCCCTAATGTATACAAATCCTTAAGTTTTTCTTTTTCACATCAATATCTCTCCCCCTTTGACATCAATACTAGAAATGTGACAAAAAAATCAAAGCAAAAACATAATCCACTGAATCACAAAGCTAGTTGCTCCTCTTGAGAATTAGCATCCCCACATCAGTGCCGGAATGGAAAATATCTTTGATAATACATATCGGACTCATGCCAAAAAGCATCAATCAGTTCTTTGTTGAAGGGGCAGAAACCCCTAACATATCTCTCAGGTACTCAAATGGTTCTTTAGGCAAAGGTTTAGTGAAAATATATACAATATGCTCTTTAGTGTTCACATAAACCAATCTGACTTCATTTCCTTCCACCTTCACCTTCAAAAAGTTATACTTCATAGATATGTGCTTTGTCTTAGAGTGAAATACCGGATTCTTTGATATGTCAATAGCAGCAGAGTTATCATAGTGAATAACTATTGGTCCAATGCAATATACTTTGATATCCTTCAATGTTTGCTTCATCCATAAAACCTATGTATAGTTAGTAGCACCAGCAACATACTCAGCTTCAACAGTAGATAAAGAAGTACATGATTGTTTCTTGTTGATCCATGAAACCAACTTCTTTCCAAAAAAGAAAGCTCCACCGAAAGTACTTTTCTGGTCATCAACATCTCCAGCCCAATCAGCATCTGTATATGCACAAAAAGTAAAGTCATCATCCTTAGGGTACCACAAACCATATTCTGATGTACCTTGCAAGTATCTAAAAATCCTTTTCACCGCACTCTCATGATTTTCTCTAGGATCACTCTGAAGTCTAGATGCAATACAAACAACATTCATTATGTCAAGCTTAGTCTGAGTCAAATAAAGCATACCACCAATCATAGATTTGTATCTTGTAGGATTTACCGGTGCAGAAACATCTTTCCTTGTCAATTTCTCACTTGTAACCATAGGAGTACTTACCAGTTTAGAATCTCCCATACCAAAATTCTTCAACAATTCCCTAGTATACTTAGTTTGACAGATGAAAATACCTTTGTCAGTCTAAGTAATCTGCAAATCTAAGAAAAAATTTATTTCCCCAATCATAGACATTTCAAATTCTTTCTCCATATTATTAGAAAATTCCATGCACAACTTATCTTCACCTCCAAAAATAATGTCATCAACAAATACTTCAATAATCAGTATACCATCATTAGTGATCTTATAATATAAATTACTGTCAACATTACCCTTAGTAAAACCAAGATTCAAAAGATATTTATCCAACCTTGCATACCAAGCTAGAGGTGCATGTTTCAATCCATATAAAGCTTTCCTTAACCTGCAAACCATGTTTGTATCATCTGATAGTGAAAACCATCAGGTTGCTCAATATAAACTTCCTCATCAAGATCCCCATTCAAAAATACACAGTTAACATCCATCTAATAAACCTTGTAGTTTTTATGGGCAGCATAGACAAGAAATAATCTTACAGCTTCAATCCTAGCTACAGATGCAAAAGTCTCTCCATAATCAATTCCTTCCTTTTGATAATATCCTTTACAAACCAATCTAGCCTTATTCCTTACAACTTGACCATCCTCATTCAATTTATTCTAAAAAACCCATTGAGTTCCAATAACATTCTTATTTTTAGGTCGGGGAAACAAAGTCCATGTGTTATTCTTCTCAATCTGATCTAATTCTTCTTCCATAGCTTTCAACCAATATTCATCTTTACATGCCTCAATTACCAATACCGGCTCAACTTGAGAAATTAATAATATCTCATTAGTTGCTAGTCTTCTTCTTGTCATCACTCCATTATTCTTATCCCCAATGATCTCGTCTTCTGAATGATTCAATCTCACATACCTAGGAGTCCTCTGACTCTCTGTTCCTCTTCCTAGTTCTTCAGTTACTATAGAATTTTTTGATACTACCGGAGTAATTGGTTCAACACTCTATTCTGGTAAAGGTTCAGATATAATCATTTCCACCATCGGTTCCTTCTCATAAACTCTGATTTGACCTCTATTAAGCTCATCCACCTTGACATTAGCGCTCTCCACAATTTTCTGCAATCTCTTGTTATAACATCTATATGCTTTGCTTTAATTAGAATAACCAATAAATATGCCTTCATCACATCTAGGATCAAATTTTCCAATGATATCATCTCTCCTGATATAACATTTACTACCAAAGATTATGAAATACTTAACTATAGGTGTATTGCCAAACCATAATTCATAAGGTGTCTTACCGGTTTCTCCTTTGATGTGTACTTTTTTGAATGTATAAACCGTTGTGCTCACTGCTTCTCTCCAATAAATATGAGGTAGACTAGCTTCCATCATCATTGTTCTAGTAGCATCCAAGATAGTTATGTTCTTCCTTTCCACAACTCCATTATACTGAGGTGTTTGGGGAGCAGAAAATTGTCGCCTTATACCATGCTTCTCACAAAACTTATTAAACTCACCGGATGTGAATTCTCCACCATGGTCTGACCTCAAACATTTAATCTTCAATCTTGTCTTAGTTTCCACTTTAGCCTCAAAGATTTTAAACTTTTCAAATGCCTTATATTTCTCCCTTAGAAAAGTAACCCGCATCATTCTAGAATAATAATCAATGATTAGCATGAAATATCTATCACCTTGAAAACTTTTAACTCTAGCAGGGCCACACAAATCAGTATGAATAAGATCAAGAACATCATTAGATTTATCTTGTATACTCCTAAAAGAGGTTCTGACCTATTCACCCATTTGACATTCTTTACACACTGGATTATAGGGCTTCACAATCTTAGGTATATCTCTAACTGCCTTAGTTGAACTGATCTTCATAATGCAATCAAAATTTACATGACACGATGTTTTATGCCATAGGCAACTCTCATCAATTTGTGCAATCAAACATGTCTTCTCACTGGAATTTAAATGAAATATATTACCTTATGTTTGTGTACCGGTTGCAATCTCCAAACCAGATTTGGTAATGATTTTGCATTTTCCATCCTTGAATTGTAATTGAAATCCCTTATCTACCAATTGTCCTACGCTCAAAAGATTATGCCTTAAACCTTCAACATAATAAACATTGTCAGTATTGTTCTTACCATGCAATGATATAGTTCCTTTTCCTTTGATCATACATGCTTTGTCATCTCCAAATCTAACCAGACCGCCATCAAATTCTTGCAAATATAGAAACTTCCCTTTATCTCCAGTCATATGATGTGAACAACCACTATCAATTACCCATTCATCATTGTCTTTAATTTTATCAACAAGTGCCTTCTCTTTAGGTACATTCTCTTCCAGTGTCGGGACATCTTCCTTGATAGCTAGGAACACCCATTCCTTCCCATTGTCAGAACCACTAGCAGATTCTTCTGCCAGTTCATCATCAGAATTAGTAATGCCTTCCTCATCTGCTATGTAGCATGATTTTTCTTTGTTTCTCTTATACTTATACTTGTTCTGATATCTAGGGTTAGGCCTAAATGATCTCCTTACTCTTTCTTCAAATCTTGAATTCCTTTCAGGACATCTAGATGAAAAATGACCAATCTTATAACATGCAAAACATTTAAAAAGGTGATTTTCCTTCATACTTACTTCCTACCAATCCTTTAGGTACTCTTCTAGCAAATAGTGCTTCAAGTTTCTCAAACTCATCATCTTCTCTCTTCATATCATCCAATTCCTTTGCATATAAATCTTTCCAATTTTGCTTACTGGTTGCTGATGCAGATGCATGAAAAGAAGGTTCAGTCTTCACCACTTCAGAAGGTCCAAATTCTTCAAGCTCAAAAGCAGATAATTTTCCAACCAATGTATCTTTGTTGACAGATGTATTAGCCATTGTTCTCAGCTCATTAATAGCAGTAGCCTTCATCTTGTAAGCCAGTGGTAGGGCTCTCAGAACTTTAGAAACAATTTCATCTTCACTCAGAGTTCCACCACAACATGGAATTCCCATAACAATCTCATTTACCCTTTCCATGAATATAGTAATCCTTTCATCTTCTTCCATCTTCAGGTTTTCATATCTCACCCGGTAACCATCAAGTTTAGCAATCTTCATTGTAGGGTCACCTTCATTAAGAGTCTCCAACTTATCCCATATAGCCTTTCCAGATGATTTGTCAGTTAATCCCATTATTTGCTGATCAGAAAGTGCACACAAGAGGGCTTCTCTTGCTCTTCAATCATTCTCAAGCTCTTTATCCAGGTTTTCCGGAGGAGGATTGCCAAATGTCGGATTATGAGGTGTAACACCATTCTGTGTGATCTCCCAAATCTCCTTGCCAAGACATCTCAGATGAGTCTCCATCTGAATCTTCCATACTGTGTAATTTGTTCCATCAAGCCTAGGAATATCTCTCAGAAAGATAGCTCCAGATGAACTGGATGAACTTTAACTGTTAGTTGCCATAGGATCTTCCTCAAGCAATTAAGCTTTCTGCAGAGAGGACCAAAGCTCTGATAACAATTGTTAGACAGTTCAAATAACTGGAAGACAACTGAGAGGGGGGGGTGAATCAGTTGTCACAGATTACTAGAACATTTAGCAATTAAAACTTTAATACCGAAACCCAAAACATTAATACTAGAATAGAAGTTAAACCAATTAAGCATAAACGATAATCAGAGAATAAATACCATCCACATGACACCAAGATTTATACGTGGAAAACCCAGTAAAGGGAAAAACTACGGTGGGAATCCTACCTACAGTCAGATAATACTTTTGTCGTAAGTATGTGAATTACAATTGAGGGGCCTGCACTTGCAGGAAGGCCGATAGCCTAGAGCGTACTACTCATCACAAAAGGAGTTTCACTGACTACATAGAAATCTAGACTACAATCTAGAAGAAGGAATGAACTGCAAAGATAGCATCTCATATGCTTGAGTACAGTTATAGTTAAGCTCGGTACTAGAGGACTAAATCCTCTTACATAAACCCAATTTGATCTCCAATGATCGACCAAATCCTCTGCCTGAATGATATTACATTATTTGCACATTACACATCCATATCCCATTCCTTGACCTTATACCTATCATGATCTACAAAGAGATCTTACATCATATATATACAAACCCTTGACCATAAACAATCGGGTCGGCCACCAGATAATAAACCATTTACATAATTACAAAACATGTCAGCCTTAGACCAAACAAATAATATCCAACACATAAGACATCTTGGAAACACATCGAGAGGTCCAATCCACATGTTACATTAAGTCGGTCCATAACCTAGATCAATCGAGACCCAATATGGGTCCATAGGCTAAAACAATGATCTCCATTAGCCAAGTCTCGAACATGATCACCATTAGCATCCTAAGTCTCCACCAGAAGATGCACCAACACCACTTATTCATATCATCAAAGATCTTCATCAAAAGCTCTACCGGTGAAACCCTCGCCAAAACCACAAGCTAAGCTTCCAAGCAAGCAGGATAGCATTCGATCACCAGACCAAAACCAACTGACTGAATATGAACATGAGTATCATGAATAAGCCAATTCCATAACCAAACCATACCAAAGCATACCGGATCATGCCGGATCCAAACCAACTAGAAACTACCCAACCTACCGTGACCAAAAGGGTATCAGTAAAGCATCCAGACAACTAGTGTTGACATCAATGACAAAACATCAATGTAACACATAATCAATTTCTCCAAATGGCCAACAGATTCATCTCAGATGTCTTGGAGCTGAAGTTTGGGAGATAGTGGAGAAAGGGTATATACCTCATTATCATAATTCTGGAACACCGACACCTGCTGATGAACAAAAGAGAGCTGAAAATGATGTAAGAGAAAAAAGAAGCATTATTGAGTGCCCTATCTGATAAAAAGCTATTGAATATCATAGAGTTGGAAGCTAAACTAATCTGAACAAAGCTTGAAACTCTTTATGAAGGTGACTAGGCTATGAAGATTGCTAAACTTGAAGGTTTCTGGGTAAGAAATGAAACTTTAAAGGTTGAAACAGTTACCAGTGAGGAGGGACCTCAAAGAGATCAATCCAGACCGATCAACAAGAGTAAAACAGTGGAAACATAAAGATATGATGGAGGCAATGCATAACAGATTGTTTTATTTCATGAAAATTAATTACAACCAGGTTACAACCTAACCAACTCACAAGCCTGGTAGAACGTACAGAACAGGTCACAACTGGGACCTTGAATTTTATTATCTATCTTCTATGCACAGTCTCACTACTTGATTCTTTGATTAATTACATTCTAATGCACAATTACAATTATATATGAGATCCAAAGGATCCACTTGGCCCAAAAAGGGATCAAAACTCAAAGAACAAGACCTAACGTGTAAAACCAACAAGATCGGCCTCCACCAAGAGATTCCTCCAGAAAATCCAAAGGATGAAGTGTAGATCGCGGGAACAAGTCGGCCACATGCCAAGGAACATCAAAATCAACTCCCAAGGCTTCGTAAGCTTTGGAAGGGGGTTCTAGTAGATCACCAAAATAGGTCCAAGCAACCGGTAACAAGAAACTGTCAACCGGTAACAGAAAATTGTTAAGGAAACCAATAGCGATATCTTGCTGGAAAATGATCCAAATGCGATGCGGTCTGGAAATAAGAAAGATGATCAAGTCTTCAAGTAGAATCCAACTCCATAGGATCCGGTCAGCCAAAACCGGGACACATAGAAAGAAAAGTTGAAAATACAAACAGAAAGCAAAACAGAAAGAAAATGTTTTTGGTTGATGCAAGATTGCTATGAATATTGCTATGAATCGGGGATGCTCCTGCATCAGACATCTGGGGTTATTGAAAGAGTGAGCCTCTCACTTTGCTGGGGTTAGAGGAAAACCAAGGCGGTCTACCTCTACCTGAGAAATCCAAGATGAATCTTCAACTGGTATATCCTTCCACTTCACAAGATACTCTTTATACTGTCTGCTGCGGGTACTACGCCCCAATCCTATTGTCCAAAATTTCTTCAATCTAATCCGGTTCCTTTCGGGGCAACTGTTTCTCCAAGTCTACAATATTTTCCTCACTTAATTTTGGTTCATGATACTCATAAAGATCTGCAATGTTAAACACGGGTGAAATACTCAAACTATCTGGTAACTCCACTTCATATGCATTTCCAGAACTGAACTTCCTCAAAATCCTACAAGGTCCAAACTTCTTCATCTGCAATTTGCTATAAGTTCCAACCAGGAATATTATTTTCTCAGATATACCATCACCAACTACAAATTCCTTATGTCTCCTCTTCTCATCTGCCTTCTCCTTATATTTGTTGTTCATGTCCTCCAAATGTTCCTTAACTTGAATGTGCAAGGCTACCATGTGATCTGTAAAGTCTTCTGCTTCTGAACTTCTCTGGTCTTCACTGATAATATCTCTCAATTTTAATATACCTCTAGGATGCACTTCAGTAACAATCTCAAAAGGTGTTCTTCCAGTACTCCTATTTACTGAATTGTTATAGGCAAACTCTGCTTGTGCAAGGATCAAATCCCAAATTCCGGTTTTATCTCTAACTAAACATCTCAAAAAATTTCCCAAACTTCGGTTAACTACTTCTGTCTATCCATCAGTCTGTGGATGAAAAGCAGAACTGAACTTCAAATATATCTTCATCTTCTTCCAAAGTGTTCTCCAAAAATTTCCAACAAACTTATTGTCTCTATTTGAAACTATGTTCTGAGGTAATCCATGCAATCTCACCGCTTCCTTGAAAAATAGGTCTGCCACATGAAATGCATCTGATGTCTTCTTACAAGGTATGAAATGAGCCATCTTCGATAATCTATCCACTACCACAAATATAGAATCATTCCCTCTCGGTGTTTTAGGTAATCCAAGTACAAAATCCATGCTTATATCCTCCCTAGGTCTTACCGGTACTGTCAAAGGTTTATACAGTCCCACATTCTGACTACTACCCTTTGCAACTTGACAAACTCTACAACTTTGCACATATTTCTTAACATCCTTATGAATCTAGGGCCAAAAGTACTGCTCACTCACCAATGCTAGTGTTTTGTCAATACCAAAATGTCCAGCTAAACCTCCACTATGTTTCTCCTTTATCAGATTATCCCTCATATAATTATTAGGTATGCACAAATGAACTCCTTTGAATAACTTCCAATCTTGAATAAAGTAATCCAACCACTTGCTTCTATCTACCATAACCGGTTCTCTACATGCTTTCCAAGGTTCTACAAAATCTGGGTCATCATCGTACACAGTCTTCAATTCCTCAAATCCTAATATCGTCACTCTCATCTTTGTCAACAAATTCCTTCTCATACTCAATGCATCAACAACTTTGTTAGATTTCCCACTTCTATGCTTCAACACAAATGTGTAACTCTGCAAAAATTCTACCCATCTCATATGTCTTTGATTCAACTTACTCTCACTGTTCAAATACTACAAAGCTTTATGATTTGTATACAACACAGACTCCTTAGGCAACAAGCAATGTCTCCACTTCTTCAAGGCTTGAACTATGGCATAAAATTCCCGATCATATAATGAATATCTCCTCCGGGCATCATTCAACTTCTCACTGAAATAAGCTACTGCTCTCCCTTCTTGACTCAAGACTGCTCCTATTGTTGTTCTACTTGCATCACAATCCACTTGAAATACTTTATTGAAATTTAGTAAAGCTAACATAGGCTGCTTAGTCACTTTCTGCTTCAACAGTTCAAAACTTTTGTTTGCTCCAGTGGTCCACTTGAATTCCTTCCGATCTCCTCTCATGGTCTTAGTCATAGGGTTACAAATTGAACTAAAATTTTTTATGAACTTCTGGTAAAAACTAGCCAATCCATGAAATGATCTTACCTCTCCAATGTTTTCCAATGTAGGCCACTCAACAATTGCTTTCACTTTCTCAGGGTCCATCTTCAAACCATCCTCAGAAATCAAAAATCCCAAATAGACTAACTCATCCTTCATGAAAGTACACTTCTTAATATTGATGAGCAACTTTTCTTCTCTCAACCTCTGCAAAACTTGTCTCAACTGCAACAAATACTCCTCTTTTGTCTTACTAAAAATCGGAATATCATCCAAATACACAATAACAAACTTACCCAAGAATTTCTTCAATACCTCATTCATCAGCCTCATGAAAGTACTCAGTGCATTAGTTAATCCAAAAGGCATCACCAACCATTCATACAGTCCTTCATTTGTCTTAAATGATGTCTTCTACTCACCTCCTTCTCTGATCTTGATCTAATGATATCCACTATTCAAATCTATCTTTGTAAAGTATTTTTCTCCACTCAAACAGTTCATTATGCCATCCATCCTAGGCAAAGGAAATCAGTATTTCACTGTGATCTTGTTTATTGCTTTGGAATCGATACACATTCTCCACTCTCCATTCTTCTTAGGTGCTAATATTATTGATATTGCACAAGGGCTCGGACTCTCCCTAATCAAACCTTTCTTCAACAACTCCTGCACTTGTCTATTCAGCACCTCATTCTCCATGCAATGACTGATACTTTTCACAGGTGACAACCCATCAGGTACATTATCTGAAATGATGTCTTCATATTCTGTCAACAAATCTTTTATCTCTTCCAGTTGTTCTACTTTCGGTTCGGATTCCTCAGTCTTCTTATGAATTAAGGCAAAACCCACATTCTCATGTCTCAATCCATCCGAGAATTTCCTTCCATCTACCAAATAGATTCTAGCATTCGTACAGACTTCATTCTTCAAAGGTTCCTCCAAGGGCAACAAAGTTTCCTTCATCCCATTTGCCACAATAGTGTATGTATTCTTTCTCCCATCATGTACTACCTATCTATCAAACTACCAAGGTCTACCCAACAAAATATGACAAATATCCATCAGCATAATATCACACAAGACTTCATCATGATAATTCCCAATATTTAATTTCACCAAACATTGCTCACTTACTAACAACTTATGTTCATCCTGAATCCATGCTATCTGATAAGTCTTAGGGTGTTTCAGTCTTTCCAAATTCAACTTATTCACCATCTCTTCTGAAACAAGATTATCTGAACTACCACTATCAATAACAACTTTGCAACACTTATCAGATAACTTACATCTAGTCTTGAACAAATTCTTCCTCTACAAAGGCTCTTCATCTCCTCCGGTATGACACAAAGCTCTCCTCATCATCAACAATTCTCCATCTTTCGGTTTATTGTCTGATCCAGTGAGGTTTTATTCCACCACTATTTCTCTTCTGCCATTCTCTGTCTTCTTACACTCGAAAAAATAATGTCCTTCTCCTCCACACTTATAGCAAGTTCCTCTAAATGTTCTCTTGTCTTGTCTTCCAAAATTCTCATTCTGATAGCCATCCAGTTTTGTCCTCCGATATAAATTTCTATCATCCCTCTAGTATGAATTACCTTCTTTGTTCACTTCCTTGTCCTTGTTTTGTTCTGTATAGGTTCCTCTACCTCCAGTATATCCTCTTCCTCCTTGAAATATTCCTCTGGTAAACCTTCCACCTCTGTCTCTCTGCCTCTGCTCATGTCTTTTATTTAGCTTATATTGTGCCTTTAGGGCATACTGGTAAGCCTCTTCAACACTCCAATTTGATCAAATTGAGTTCATCTTGTATATGCTTCCTCAATCCATTCAAATATCTTGCAACTTGTTCAACTTCATCATCAACATGACCGGATCTAATATTCAACTTGTAAAATGTTTCGGTGTACTCCTTCAAACCAGATTCCTTCTGTCTCAAATTTTGCAACTTTCGGAACAGATTCACTTGATAATCAACTGGCATAACTTTGATTTTAACTTAGCAATCATCTAATCCCACGTATTAATCTTCTCTTTACCTCTTCTTTATTTATCAACTTGCAAATGTTCCCACCAAAGAGATGCATGACCTTTCAACCAGGTACAGGCATATTTCACCTTCCTTTCTTCTGCAGTGTTTTCAAAATCAAAATATTTCTCCATCTCCGAGATCCAATCCATCAATTCATCCAAATCCAAATTCCCATCATATTCTAGTGGGGTAAAATGAGGTTTAGTATTCGCCCTATTCAAAACCCTCAAAAACCTTTCCTCATCTGAATCAACCATCGGTGGGTTTGTTTGTTCTATCGGGGCTTCTTCTCCTTCATCTTCACTTACATCTTCAATGTGTCGGCCTCTTCTCTGGGTTGTCTCCACAACTTCCAACCGGGCTGCTATAAATCACAACATCTCCATCACAGCAAGGTCTGCATTCCCATGTGCTCCACCATTCCTATTTCCTCTTTGTGTCATGATTCACGTCGGTTCTCTACAGCTGCAGGTCAGATCCACAATCCGCCATCTTACAACAAAAATTTCAAGACACGCAACCTCTGGAACAAAAATTTTCTTTGATACCACTTGAAACAGTCACCGATGAGGAGGGACCTCAAATAGATCAATCTGGACCGGTCAGCAAGAATAACACAACGGAAACACAAAGATATGATGGAGGCAATGTAGAACAAATTGTTTTATTTCATGATAATTGATTACAACCAACTCGTAACAATTACAATTATATATTACAATTACTACTTGATTCTTCGATTCATTACATTCTAATGCACAATTACAATTCTATATGTGATCCAAAGGATTTGGTCGGTCCAAAAAGGAATCAAAACCCGATGAACAAGACCTAACGTGTAAAACCAACAAGGTTGGCCTCCGCCAAGAGATTCCTCTAGAAAATCCAAAGGATGAAGTGTAGATCATGGGAATAGGTTGACCACACGCCAAGGAACATCGGAATCAATGCCCAAGATTCTGCAAGCTTTAGAAGGGGGTTCCAGTAGATCACCAAAATAGGTCCAGACAACCGGTAACAAGAAACTGGCAACCGGTAATAGGAAACTGCCAAGGAAACCGATAGCAATATCTTGCCAGAAAATGATCCAAATGTGATGCAGTCTGGAAATAAGAAAGAAGATCAAGTCTTCAAGTAGAATCCAACTCCACAAGATCCAGTGAGCCAAAATCGAGACACATGGAAAGAAAAGTTGAAACTGCAAACAAAAAGCAAAACAGAAAGAAAATATTTTTGGTTGATGCAAGATTGCTATGAACCGGGGATTCTCCTGCATCAAAGATGGAAGAAGATGAGAAGATAAGATCTTTTATGGATAGAGTCAATGAGATTGCCACCGGTATCAAGTGTTGTGGTGGATCTGTTAGTGAGGATGAGATAGTGTCAAAAGTTCTAAGAGTTCTACCTCCGGCTTACAAGATGAAGGCTACTGCTATCAGTGAACTCCGGACAATGTCAAGTACCCCTGTGACTAGAGATATACTACTTGGTAAATTGATTGCTTTTGAACTTGAAGAACTTGGAGATCAGAGTGTTGCTAAAACTGAGTGCATTTAGAGCATCTGCATCACGTAAATAGAAGATAGATTCGAAAGAGATGTATGCTAAGGATATGGAGGAAATTGAGAAAGAAGAAAGAGAGCTTGAAGAGATGGAAGCCCTAATTGCTAGAAGAATTCATAAAGGACCAGTTGGAAGTAAGTATGAAGAAAAAGTCCCTTTTAAATTTTTTTCATGCAATAAGATTGGTCATTTTGCATCTAGATGTCCTGAGAGAGATGAAAGATTTATGAGGAATTATAAGCCTAATCTTGAATATCAGAGCAGGCCTAGATTCAGAAGGAGTAAAAATAAATCATGTTATTATGCTGGTGATGATGATGGTATTTATGATGATGATGATGATGAACTCATGAGTGGATCCATTAATGGTGCTTCATTCGACAAAGATTGGGTCTTTATTGCTATCAAGGATTATTCTCTGGAATCTATCATTGAAACATCACATACTGAGGAAAAGGCCTCGGCTGCTAAAATTGAAGAAAAGGATGAATGGGTCATAGACAGTGGTTGCTCACATCACATGACTGGTGACAAAAGAAAATTCTTATCATTGTAAGAATATGATGGCGGATTGGTCAGATTTGGAGACAACAAGGCATGTAGGATCAAAGGCAAAGGAACAATATCATTGGATGGTAAGACTAATACCGATAATGTTTATTATGTTGAAGGCTTAAAGTATAATATTTTAAGTGTAGGTCAGATGGTGGATAGAGGATTTCATTTGCAATTCAAGGATGGAAAATACAAGATCATTAATAAATCTGGATTGGAGATTACTTCTGGAACTCAAACCAATGGTAATATCTTTCATTTGAACTCTGGTGAGAAGGCTTGCTCGATTGCTCAGATTGATGAGAGCTAGTTATGGCATAAGAGGATGTGTCATGTTAATTTTGATTTCATAGTAAAGATCAGTTCAATATCGATTGTCAAAGATTTGCCTAAGATTGTTAAACCTCATAATCTGGTATGTAGAGAATGTCAAATGGGTAAGCGAGTTAGAAATTCTTTTTCAAAATGTACATGATAAATTTAATGAAATTATTGATCTTATTCATACTAATTTGTGTGGACCGGAAAGGACTAAATTTTTTCAAGGTGATAGATATTTTATGTTACTTATTGATGACTATTCTAGAATGATATGGGTGAAATTTTTGAAACAGAAATTTGAATCTTTTAAGAAATTCAAAATCTTTAAGGCTATGGTTGAGACTGAGATAGGACTCAAGATAAATTTCTTAAGATCAGATCATGGCGGTGAGTTTACATCCGATGAGTTCAACAACTTTTGTGAAAGGAATGGTATTAAGAGACAACTTTCTACACCTAGAACACCACAATAGAACGGATTGGTGGAAAGAAAGAACATAACAATTTTGGATGTTACAAGGACTATGATGACTGAAGCTAAATTACATGATATGTATTGGAGAGAGGTTGTCAATACTGTTGTATACACTTTCAACAGAGTACACATTAAAGGCGATACCAGTAAGACTCCTTATGAATTATGGTTTGGTCATACTCCTACTATTAGATATTTCAAAAAAATTGGAAGTAAATGTTACATTAGAAGAGATGATGCATTAGGAAAGTATGATCCTAGAAATGATGAAGGAATATTTTTGGGTTATTTTACTAAGAGAAAAGCATATAGATATTATACCAAAAGATTGAATAGGATATTGGAAAGCATAAATGTCAAGGTGGATGAGCATGGCAGTAATCAAATCAGAGCATTTGATTATGGACCGAAAAATGATTTTATCATACATGAACTGGTAATGCAAGAATCAGTTCAGAACAATGAACCGGTGACACCAGTAGCATTAGAAAATTCAATAGTGATAGAGGAACAACAGAATGAGTCAGCAAATCAAGAAAATTCAAAGACTCCCAAGTATGTAAAGCTAAATCATTCTGAAGATCAGATTATTGGTGATAAAAGGAAAGGTGTGATGACTAGGAGAAGGTTAGTTGTTGAAGAGGTATGTTTAATTTCTCAAATTGAACCAAAATCTTTCATTGAAGCAAGTAAGGATGAAAATTGGTTAAAAGCAATGGATTGGATCTTTTGGGTCTGCGTCCTTGGTTTCCTTGTGTTATGCACCATAGTGCTTGGATTTGTGACATGGTATGCATTATTTCTTGGGAAGAAGTTGGTTTCATGGCTTAGTAAGAAACAATCATGCACTTCATTGTCTACAACTGAAGCAGAATATGTTGCAGCTGCTACCAACTGTACTCAGATCTTATGGATGAAACATATGTTAAAGGATATAAGGGTAAGTTATGATGAGCCTATTGTTATTTACTGTGATAATACTGCTTCTATTGATATGTCAAAGAATCTAGTATATCATTCCAAATCAAAACACATTTCTATAAGGTATAATTTCTTGAAGGAAAAGATTGAAGCAAAAGAAGTAAGATTGGTTTATGTTCCTGCTAAGGAACAAATTGTAGATATTCTAATAAAGCCATTGCCTAAAGGCACTTTTGAATATCTCAGAGATCACTTGGGGGTTACTAACCCTCCGGAAGAGACTTAGTAATGCAGAGATGCATCAATCCAGTAAGCTTATCAGACATACTTTTCTGATCCGGGTTGATGAAGATGGTGCTACTACTCATGGGGAGTAGTCAGCTATTTGATTTAGTATTCTTGGTTTAGTATCCATCCTTTGTCATAGATGTCAAAGGGGGAGAAGGTATTCATGTGAAAATTGCTAGATCTTTTGGTGTTTTGGAGTTTGTTGGCATTCCTTGGCACTTGGATGTTTTTAACATTCAGTGTTGCCATCAATGCCAAAGGGGGAGATTGTTGGCAATATGTTAGATTGGGTTAAGTGTTGTCATTGATTTCAATACTATATCCCGGTTGGGGACTATCCCAATTAGATCTATCCCGGTTAGTCTTGATGATCATTTTGGTTTTGGTTGTGATTCTGATCCGGTATGATCAAGCCTCTGGAAACAGTTTTGGATGCTTATTCTGATGGTTATATGCTTTATATATTCTGGTGGCTTCATGATTAGTTATCTCTTTTGGTATTTCCAGTTACCGGCTTTTTCTTGGCTTTACCGACTAGCTTTTGCCTTCACCGGCTTCTGGCGTTCCCTGTTAGCTTTACTGGTATGCTATCTTGGTGACTTGGTCAATGGATTTTGGGTCCAACTTATGGAATCGGTTTCTATCATGTTGTTGGTGCTTCTTGATCATATCTCGAGCTTTCGGCGAATTTTCTTTGGATGGTGTGCTTTTATGGTGGTCCTATTTGGATCCGGTTAGACTTTCACTATGGGTTTCTACCGGCAAGTGAAGCGTGTTGGATTTTGGTCTTAGCGGAATCCCCGATAGATATAATTGTTTGGTTACTTGATTTAGGTCCATGCTATGTAATGTAAATCATAATATTGGTTTGGTGGTATCATATGATGTAATTTTTGTAATTATGAGTTTATGGGTTTAGGGTTTAGCCGACCTTGTCAATAAGGTTGTTGATCTGTATTTATAGGTGACTTGTTCATGTGATTCAGAGATAGATGGGATATCGATGGATGGTTAAGTCTACATTATCAGAGAAGGGTTACGTGTGAATAAAGTCATATCATTCAAATGAAGTTTGGAAAGGTTTTGTATTGCAGAGAAAACATCAGTGCTTAACCGAAATTGTATCAGGCATTGGTAGATGCTACTTTCACAATTCATTGTTTTCCATATTGTAGTTCGATGATTTTGTAAGTCAGTGAGACTTCCCTTTGTGATGAGAAGTGAGCTCTAGGATGTTGGCCTTTCTGCATGTGCAAACCCCATTGTAATAATTGGCAATGCTACTATAGAGTATTCATCTGATTGTGGGTAGGGTTTCCCATCGTGGTTTTTCCCTTTCTGGGTTTTTGACGTCAAAATATTGGTGTTATGTGTGTTTTGCTTTCATGTTATATTCTTCATTGGGTTATGCTCCATTTTATGGTTTATAATTGAATTGATTGTTGTTATTTTTAGTAAACTGATTCACCACCTCCCCCCCCCCTCTCAATTTATTGTTGGTATCAGTGCATTCCAGCAGTATCAGACCTAGTTGAACCAGGTAAAGGGTTGCAATTTATTACTTGGGTAAAATCAATTTTAAGCTCAATTTATTAATTCCTTATGCTGATTTTGGTATTAAATTATATCCTTCAATTAAATGCAGGTCATGTATATGCAGTTATTGCAGATGAGAAAAATGAAGAAGGAACAGATTACTTTTTGTGTCATTGTATTGAGCCCAAAAAGAAATTGACTTCTACAGTTATTGATGGAGAGGGTATTGAATACCCAATAGGATCTGTTGTTGTGATAGGGACATGGCTTAGAAGGTACCATTGTTGTGTCGAGTTGTATAGAGACCTCTTAAACTCATTTATTTATCAGTCATTGTATTGATTTTGGCATTAACTTATCCTTCTATAAAATGCAAGTACCCTATCAAAAATTCTAATTCTTGGTTGTTTGAGGACTTTCAGACACATAGACATATTCTTCATTACTCAAACCTTTTTGTTGCAATAAATATTCAATTGATTAAATATCATGGTAGACCTCTTAAGAAGAATTTGTGGAAAGTTTGTGAGTCTGACCACAAGGCAATACTTGAGACACTAAGGGCTAGAGCTGATCCAAAAGGTTCACTTAATTGATTTTGGGCCATCTAGAAGAATAATTCTACAATATAGTAGAATAATTTTGACAATTTTGTAGATATCTTTTGTGAAACATTGTAACTTCACTTTTTTTTAGGTGCTCTACGTGCATATGAGCTATAATGTGCATATGAGCCATAATGTGCATATGTAGATGCCAAATTTTGTATATAAAAACATCAATGAGTTGTAATGTGCATATTTAGATTCTAAATTTTGTATATAAAAACAACAATGAGTTGTAATGTGCATATTTAGATGCAAAATTTTGTATATATTGGTGCAGGAGCACCTCCTTACTCATTAGGCCTCCATGAGGTCAAATATGGAAGATAAGTGTTTTTATGGATTATCAATGTAAATAAGGTCAATTATGATCATTTTTTATGTAATAAGGTCATCTAGACCAATATTTTTTATGTCTAATCATAGGTTACTCATATTAGCAAAATTGCTCAAAAGTTGTAAAAAGTTGTCAAAAAGTGCTCAAGATGTCTAAATGGTCCATTTTGATGTAAGATATGATGTGAAGATGTTATTATGTCCATTTGGACCTATTTTGATGTTTTTGGGATCATAGGTTTGTCTAAATTCAAAATTGTCAATTATGTCTAAAAGTTGTCATGTGAAAAGTTGGCGACCCGATCTCGGTTGATGCCAAAAGTTGTGTTGTTGCTCAGTTGAAAGTTGCATAATCATGCATCTTTTCAATAGTTTATTGTGGCACCAAACCATCTATTCCATTAGCTCCAGTTGGCTAGATAAACGCTAGTGACAACCTTGTTTCACCCACAGAGTAGCTTGAACATTCTGGAGCACGGCGGACCAAAGTGTTCCCAAGGTGCACTAAACCAAATCGAGTAGCGATTTTTGGAGGGTGATATCTCAGAGCTCATGAGGGGTATCGGCAAGCCATGAGGTGAAAAAGGACTATCTTATCAAGGCCTACAACAACATATTTCAGTTTTGGGAGATTCCACCTGGTTTTCATTTGGCGACCAGATCTTGGTTGATGCCAAAAGTTGCATTGTTTCTCAATTGAAAGTTGCACAATCGTGCATCTTTCAAACCATTCATCGTGGAACCAAACCGTCTGCTCCATTAGCTCCGATTGGCTAGGTAAACACTAGTGACAACCTCATTTCGCCCATGGAGTAGCTCTAACATTCTGGAGCACGTCGGACCGAAGTGTTCCCAAGGTGCACTAAGCCAAATTGGGAAGCAATTTTTGGAGGGAAATATCTCAAAGATCATGAGGGGTATCAGCGAGCTGTGAGGTCCAAAAGGACCATCTTTCCAAGGCCTACAACAATTTATCTCAATTTTGGGAGATTCCACTTGGTTTTCATTTGGTGACCCGATCTCGGTTGATGCCAAAAGTTGCATTGTTGCTTAGTGGAAAGTTGCACAATCGTGCATCTTTCAAACCGTTCATCGTGGCACCAAACCGTCTACTCCATTATCTCCGGTTGGTCGGGTAAACGCTAGTGACAACCTTTTTTTTCCCATTGAGTAGCTCGAACGTTCCGAAGCACGTCGGACCAAAGTGTTCCCAAAGTGCACTAAGCCAAATCGGGTAGCGACTTTTGGAGGGCAACATCTCAGAGCTCCTGAGGGGTATCGATTAGACGTGAGGTGAAAAAGGACCATCTTACCAAGGCATACAACAATGTATCTCAATTTTGGGATATTCCACTTGGTTTTCATTTGGCGACCCGATCTCGGTTGATACCAAAAGTTCCATTGTTGTTCAGTTGAAAGTTGCACAATCGTGCATCTTTCAAACCATTTGTCATGGCACCAAACTGTCTACTCCATTAGCTCCGGTTGGTTGGTTAAACGCTAGTGATGACCTCATTTCTCCCATGGAGTATCTCGAACGTTCCAGAGCACGTCGGACCGAAGTGTTCCCAAGGTGCACTAAGCCAAATCGGGCAGCGATTTTTTGAGGGCGATATCTCGGAGCTCGTGAGGGGTATCAACAAGCCATGAGGTGAAAAAGGACTGTCTTACCAAGGCCTACAATAATTTATCTCAGTTTTGGGATATTCCACTTGGTTTTTATTTGGCGACCTGATCTCGGTTGATGCCAAAAGTTGCATTGTTGCTTAGTTGAAAGTTGCACAATCGTGCATCTTTCAAACCGTTCGCCATGGCACCAAACCGTCTGCTCCATTAGCTCCGATTAGCCAGGTAAACACTAGTGATGACCTCATTTCTCCCACGGAGTATCTCGAATGTTCCAGGGTACGCTGGACTGGAGTGTTTCTAAGGTGCACTAAGCCAAATCGGGCAGTGATTTTTGGAGGGCGATATCTCAGAGCATTACCAGTGTCGGTACTTGGGTACGTGGGTATACACAATATGAGAAACCTAGTTTAAAAATATATGCCATATGAGTTACATGTAATGAACAAATTGGATCACATTTCAAGACATATACACAATGAACAAGTTTGATCACATTTCAATTGCAAATAACTAAGTTTCAAGAATATCAAGTTTCGTATATATCAAAATGGATCGAATATAAAATTTCATTTATACCAATGAACAAATTGGATCGAATATCAAGTTTCTTATATATCAAAATGAACAATAATCGTGTACATATCAAAAAATGGCATAGATGCCAAATCAATAATAGTTACAAAAATGTGGCATGTGCCATGTCTGTCAAAGTCGATATATACATATACAATGTCGAATATATACAAACATTGGTCCTTCAATGACCACAATTAGAACTATATGTCTTTATCGGTATCTAAGACTGTGGCAGATCATCAAAATCGAGCCTCTTCGAAGCAGTATGTGGCTCTTTAGGTGGCTACACAAGGACAATTCAAATGTCGAATCAAATATATTTTCTCAATATAACAACAAAATAACTAAATATTGAACTCTAAATTGTTTGAAGTTGAAATTTTGATTACCTCGTCTCTTTGTTCTACAATTGGGTGAGGTAGAGGATCTATGGGAAGTCCTGAAGGGGGTTGTAACTGGTAAAACAACATTAATACAAGTTAATAACATATATGTCAAAAAACACAAAATAACTAAAAAACAAAAGCATACCAGAGCCTCAGATGGATGTCCTATGGTCGTAGGAGGTAAAGTCATAGATGAATCAGTTACGATCATTTCCTATATCCATGGTAAGTGATCCAAAAGGAGTTAACAAGAGGGTTTCAACTCTGTTGTGCACTTAGTGAAAAGGAGTTGATCTAAGACATACATGCCTCTTCCCTCTATCGTGCTGGACCCCATCTATGACGTGTAGGACTTCTAACGAAATGGAATGGTAGAGCATCAGTAGGAAGTTTAAAAGAGGGTTGTAATAGGTTAAAGAAAATTAATACAAGTTAATAACATATATGTCAAAAAACACAAAATAACTAAAATGAATAGACTAAAAAACAAAAGCATACCGGAGCCTCAGATGGATGTCCTATGGTTGTAGGAGGAAAATTCATAGATGAATCAGTTATGATCATTTCCTATATTCATGGTAAGTGATCCAAAAGGAGTTAACAAGAGGGTTTCAACTCCGTTGTGCACTTACTGAAAAGGAGTTGATCTAAGACAGACATACCTCTTCCCTCTGTCATGTTGGACCCCGTCTTTGACGTGTAGGACTTCTAACAAAATGGAATGGTAGAGCATCAGTAGGAAGTTTGGAAGGGGGTTGTAATAGGTTAAAGACAATTAATACAAGTTAATAACCCAAAGTTGTTGACAAACTAGATAAAAAACTAAAAATGAGTGTACTTATTTCTAAACAAATATGTTTAATATATGTAGAACAAATGCACACCAGAGCCTCATAAAGTTCTCCTGTAACCTTAGGAGGCATAGTTGAATCTGATGCAGCTATTACCATTTCCTATATGAAAAATGATAACATATGATATAGACATAAAAGGATTTAGTTATTTCGAATAAGCAAGAATGCAATCCAAAGTGAATATGAAGACATTACCTCTTCTCTTTGCTAAACCTCATTGACATCAGGTGCATTCATTAATTTTGTAAACCCCATTTGTTTCTGTATATAGAACAAATAAATTAAGTGCATTTATCAATATCTACATATACATGTTTAATCATAATACATTTCAACAAACGAATTTAAATTGTACTGAATTACCTTATGTCGTTTGGGTATCCGAGAGGATATCTTTTTTTGAAAAGAAGTGCTAGAGGATGGCTTTCTCACACAAGATGTCGTCGAGGCAGGTGGGGTAAACTAACAAAAAAAATTAACATAAGGGAAAAGAGCATGTATTTAATATATCACCTAAGTCAAAAATATCTAAATCTAAATGGTACTGCAAAGCTATCTAGGCCAAAGTCAATGGCTAAAAGTGTGATATCATCAAGTTGGGACATCTCAGCCCCTGATAAGCCCTATAAAATACCAAGTATTGATACATATATATTAACAAAAGATATTTTGAAACCAACATATTATTATATTTTTAACAAATTTACAAATCTTTACCTCCGATGGTGAAACTACTTGTGACCGTGGAGTCGACTAAAAAGTACGTGGTGTACTCCCACCACTTGTTGCACCCTGCAATGCATTTTATTTATGTCACTTTAAATTGTTCTTAAAATAAATTTTTATTTTTTTTTATAAGATTTAGTCACTTAATTGATAACATGTCATACATAGGATTAAACACACCTGTGTCTGATCATGAGAGAACAACATACTCAGCAAGTCGTCAGTGAGGGTCATATCCTCTGTAGTGGAAGCATGGTATCTACTCTCGCAACCTATACACGAATGAGATGTCAAACCATCCTCATTCGCGTCAATGTCTACACCAAAACATACACCCTGGCAGGTGAGGCACATATGCTGAATGGGTTGGCCCATGCCAAATGATGCATGAGGTGATGCTAATGAAGGAGGTATCGCTAATGAAGGAGGTGCCACAGGTGTTGGTACTTCCTTTGCTCTAACCAACGGTGTGCCATGTGGAACAATGACATCAGTCAATGATGCAGTTGCCTGAAGAGTCTGTAACTCCATAGACTCCTTCAAGGATATAGGGATAGTGACATGAACCATGGGTTTAGGAGCTATATGCCTCCTATGCGCTGGTTCTACAACCCTACGGGCCCTAGGTCTATCCTGCATAGAGCCTCTCCCTCTACCCCGAAACTGTCAGATGTCAAAGTAATTCAGCTTCTCACCAAGGATAAACTCACAATACAACTTTCTCAAAAAATATAGAGGCACCTCCCAATTATTACAAGGTGGTTGGTCAAAGGCCATATACCACCTATCCCAAAAAGCTGCTTTCAGCCTAGCATGAACACACCAATGTATAGGAAACTGAGATGTATTTTCTTCTAGGTTGTTACTAGTAAAAGGATCAGTGAAAAGAGCACATATGTCACCTTTAAGTATGCCCTTTTTTTCACTTGATCATATGACAACCCATCCACATAAAATGCTCGACATCTATCCCTCCATGGACCCCATTTCGTAACCTCCCTAGATACCTCATTTGCACTTTTGGCCATTATTTCTAGCATTGTGGCAAGGGTTGAGTGGTGCTCAAGAGTAGAGGACCTCAACCTATTCACCGATATAGAAATTTGGGCACTATTTTGTGGAAGGAAATTGATGAGATCCTCTTGTGTGGCATATACACGATCTAATGGAGGACATGGAGGGTTTAGGGGTGGCAGTGGTTGTTGAGGAGTAATATTTTGAGGATTTTGTGGTTGTGGAGCAACGTCTTGAGGGTTTTCTTGTTGCTCATGTCCAATATTTACAGGGTTTGCTTGTGTTGCACTTGCACGAGAAGGTCTTTATTGTCTATTTCATTTTTGGGGATTGCTTGTAGAATCTGACATCAAATTAATAAAAAAAAACTTAAATCAATTAAAAAACCCTACTTCAATTAAAATACAAACAAAAATAATCAAAACAATGAAATCTTACCTGTTTGACGAGGTGGCATTGTTGGAAATTGCTCTAAATATTGAAAAAATGCAAAATGATGCAAAACACATGCGGGTTCTGAGTTTTTTTGGCTTCTTTGGACTGTTGTTCCACGAGTTTTGGCATTAAAAATGGCCAAAACCCGCGGGTTGTGAGGAAATATAATGTTCCTCAAAACCCGTATGGGTTTTGAGGAACTTTTTATTTTTTTATTGTTTTTTGCTACCAAGCCTAGAACGTTTTTGAATTTCATAGAACACGCAAAGGTTATGAAAATTTTCATTTTTTTTTTGCATGTGGCCACTTTTATGTTCACCATCTTTGTGCACTTACCCGATACTCCAATGCCAAAGTAATTCCAAGGTATCTTGTCCCGTTACCATGCTTCACCTCATGCCATTCACTAGGGGTCTTCGGTGGCCGAGAGTTAGGATTAGTCATAATGAATTTAGTTTTATGCATGACCATCTTAGAGCCTGAAATTGAACGAAAAATTTCTACTACGTCCAAAGTATTAGCCACTTCCTCTTTAGAATTTTGTATGAACATCATTCTATTGTGTGCAAAATGACAGTTAAGGGTTGTTCCATTTCTTGGAAGAAAGACACTTTTAATAAGCTTATTTGAGAGAACATATTAAAAAAAGTAGCCAAGAGTATCAACGGCAAGGACATAGGGAGTAAGGGGACAACCTTGACGAATAGATTTTTGTAGGGGAAAAGAAGGAGAAAGCACACCATTAACAACCACTCTAGCATTTGCATCCTTGAATAACATGTTAATTTGCCTACAAATTTTTGGTCCAAATCTAATCCAATTTAACATTTTGATAATGAAAGGCCAACTGATGCAGTCATACGCTTTATCAAATTCAAGCTTTTAAATTAACGCATCTTGTGCATATTGTTGAGCCCATTTAGTAGTTTCCCAAGCAAGAACCAAATTGTCTAGGATAAATCTTTCTCCCAAGAAGCCAATTTGTTTCATAAGCACAATCATTTGGGTGATGTGCTTAAAATATTTGTGCCAATGCTTTAGCTATTATTTTGTATGAATTATTAAGGAGGGTGATTGGTCGCTTACCATTAAGTTCTGTGTCTTACTTTTTACCTTTAGGAATAAGTTTAATCAACCCTTGGTTTATCACATGTCCCAATGTTCCATTTTAAATTCCTTCAAGGTAAACATTACAGAAGTCCTCTTGAATAAATGGCCAAAGAGCTTGATAAAATTCCATAGGAAGTTCATCAATTATAATGCCTACCAAGAAACCCAAGAGAATTAAGCCAACTAACAACCTAACTAAACATCATAGAGATAAAAATAATAATTAAGAATAGATACAACAACACATTATTTTTAAAGGAAATACATACATTTAAACTTACATGATTATATAGCACTAATGGACAAATGGGAATAAACTCTAACATCTAACAAACATCCTCTAAGGTTCTTAACGTCAATGTAATGGTGAAAAATTAGGGTTTCCACCGTAGAAGGAAGAAATAACTAATTTATGACTTGGGTACCATTACATTAGGGAAAGATAGGAATTATATAGATCTAAACCTAATAGATCTAGATTTTGATCTAATTCCATTGGGTTTTGAATGTGCCCTCTTCTTTCCCTTGAGTTGAATTGATTTATTAAAGATGTTGAAATTAGGGTAAATGGGCTAAAATTGGTGTAAAAATGTGTGAACAATGAGCTATAGTCGTCACATCTATTCATGAACCTAGATCTGATGATTGTAAGAGGATTTAGAGCTATTCACAAAAGGAGCTCTTGATTTTTCAGGATTGGTGTGATGGTCACTTTGGTCCTCTGAACTTTTTGCACTCCAATAAGGGATTGATTCGTCTTTGTAAATAAAGTTTTTTCTGAAGATTGCATCTCTGTACTTGCTTCATACACACATAAAGAAGGGGAAACAGGTTGGGAATAGGCGTTTGCCTAATTCAAACCCCAATTTAAGAATTAACCTTGAATGAAATGTTGCAAATATTGAAATAAATGGTGGAATATACCTCAGATCTGCAATGACTGATAATGATGCTTTGCTTCTTAAATGTAATCACATATATTATATGAAATGTAATGAACATGAAAAAACCCTAATCACACACACATACTTGCATATGAATGTTGTAATTTGCTCCACAATGGTTGAATGAAGAACATGTAGCCTTTAAGACCTCTGAAAATGATTGATGATGAACACTTCAATGCTTGAATGCTTGATTGCTTGAATGTGAAGACTTAGATTGTTTAGGATGAAATTAGATTGATCAAATTCCTGTATATATGAGGATCTAGGTAAATTTACCGATTAGACCAACCTCCAACGATCATATTGAGCTACCAATTTATTTTCCCATCGGAGAGGTAGGTCTCACCAATAGAATCTGTCTATTCCAATAATATAGTTGGTGCTAATGTAACATTGAATGAACATATGAAAACATGATTACATTACATAATACATCTCATACATGAAAAAATTACAAATATAAGTCAACCATTACAAATAGAATGTCATTATACCCTAATCACATGAATGATATACAAATACAAGTGCATAGATGAATCTTTACATATACAGAGATTATATTCACATCATAAATCAATAGCACTGGGACTGAATAGAAGAAGAAACATATACATGCTTACAAGAAATCATGAGACATCCCAATGGAAGAAGACATCAACCACTCGACCATGTGGAACCAAAAAGGTCTACCCCTCGTGCTCCGGAGAATGACGTAAGGCCCCACACACATCACTTGACCTAGTTCAACACATATACATCCAAGGGAACACAAATACTCACAAAGATGAAACAAACTAAAACACTAAGCAACATAAATATAGGCTCAACATATGACACAAACTCACCAGAGGCTTCTACACAACACAAAGGTTAAGGCCCTAGGAAACACATAGGGAAGAGTGTCAACACATGCCATCAACATGGGTTTTCCTGGTAGTCTAACCCTCTTCGAACTCTTGACCTTGGTGCCCATTTGATGCACATGTGAAACCAAACAATCCTTCCATGGAGGCAACGAAGTTGATTTGCCATACAGGTCTTCCCAATCTCATACTGAGTCTAAACGAGCACTCTGGACCATGAGATATAATCCTTTGTCTTTACAAGCACACGAGGCATGACCAAGGCACTAACAATTATCTTATTAATGTGTGTTCAACCCAACCCAATTCATTTAATTTAATGTTATTGTAGACACCTAAAATTGTCATGTCTAATTAAATAAATATTTTATTTATTTAATTACTTTAGCCTAATTCTTCTATTAATTAAATAAATCTTTATTTATTTAATTAATTCATTTATCCTCTGCTAGTCTTATTTCTCATTTAAATAAATACATTTATTTATTTAAATTACCCTTTTTCCTAAATTAAATAAATATCTTATTTATTTAATTGATCCCACTTCTTCTATTAATTAAATAAATCTTTATTTATTTAATTAATTCATTAGCCTTTTCTACCCATGACACATGTCATTCATCTCTTAATTCATACACTACCTACCCCTTTCATTATTTTATTATTTCTTCTACCTACCCTCTAATCATAGCCGACCTCCTTTTACACCTCTCAATCTTATCCCTCCATTTCATATAGTGTCTTCTATATAAGGAGATGCTTCCTTCATTATCACCCCTACCTGGCTAATCAATTGACGCACTCGACTACACTACGCTTTTGCACTTTCATATTGTGATCCTACTTGCAACCACATTCCGTTCTTTATTGAGCTCTTGTGTACACATAAAATCTGAGAGCAAATGTATCAAGCAAGATCAATGGAGATAGGAAGAATGGAGATCCAAACCCTATTGGACATGTGATGGTATAATCTTTGTGATTTCATTTGATTTGCATTGTCTTAAGTAATCTTCATATGTTATGGTGGATCTTTGTTGTTGTTAGGCTAGGGTTTTGTGGTTGAATCCATTTAGTCTTTCAATATTGTTATTATTGTTATCCATTTTCACCGTATACATTTTGGCACGCCCGGTGGGACTCTTGTCCCTTTTGCATTTAACATCTTTGTTGCAGATTTTGTGTTTTGAAGTTGCAGATCTAACATTTTTCGACAGCATTTTTATATTTTCGCCTCTCCGTACTTTTGAATCGCGTTTTTGGCTTTCTATCGCGTCTATGCACTTCCGGATCGTGTTTGTGACTTTCTTCTGCATCTGTGACATCTAGAACCACGTCTACGTCTGCGACACTGTTTCATCTTTTTTTTTGCAAATTCCAAAAATCGCGTATGTGATCTCCAGTCACGTCTGTGGGGTTTGTAGGCGCGTCTGCGTCCAGAAGCCGCATTTGCGTTATGGAGTCACGTCTGTGTGTCACAGAAGTGCATCTGTGTCTCAAAGTCATGTCTGTGTATTGTACCTATGTTTGTGCACACTGATTTCGTTTTTAGGGTTTTTTGTTTTGTTTTGTTTTTTTCATTGATTTAGTTTTAATCATTCGGTTTTTCAGATCTAGTTTATTTTGAGCTAACATCTTCAGATCTAGCTAATGAAATTGGTGCAGCTTGTCTTGAAAGAAAAATCATTTTGTTGAAGGCCCCTATTTTCACAAAGTCTTTTGGATCTAAAATTTACCTGACTTGTGTGCTTGCAGGAAGGGGTGATCATTTGAAACAATCCAAACTACTAATAAATCTTTGTTGCAGGACCTTGACAAGGATTTTCTTTTGATCTTTATTGTGTGCCTTGTTTTCATAGATTAGCAAACACTTCCATTGGTGCACTAAAATTGAACCATTATCTTTTGTGTCTTGAGCAATAGGCTCTTTTTGTTTCATCTTTAGAGGGCCTGTCTCCCCATGTGGTCATTAGGACTACTAGTGAGGAGAGAACGACCCAAGTGGTAGCGAGGAAAACCCACCTCTTCCGAACCACTATAAACAACTGTATTCATGGTGAAAACTATGGATAACGTGTGCTGATTAGTTCATACCGACACTATGTCTCCCCATAAACCCGTTTGATCAAATTTATTTGATCATTTGTAGGGCGTAACCCCTACCGGCTAGGATCCTTCTATATTTACAGAGCTGAAAGTGCCGCATGTATGGCCACACAAGCAAATGCCCTTACTAGCACCTTTTTGTTTTAGAAGCCCAAATCCTTCTAGTTGTTGGGGCAGGAGGTCGGACCTCTGGTAACGGCCCACACACATACGGTTCTTAGTAGAGATACAAAGTTCGCCATGGGGAGTTTTCGTGGGGACTGATGCTTGGCTGACTCGAGAAGTGAGTGCCGAGGGTGGAGCTAGTGAGGTCAAGCATCTAAGTATCCACTCTGAATAGCCTAGCCTCGGGGGTAAAACCTCATGTGGGATCAACAACTATTGTCTTGGCCAGCCATAAGAATTGTGCTTGACTTATTTTAAACATTCAAAACATTCAAGACCAAACAACAAAACATTGTGTCTTTTGTGTCTTCAAGTGTATGCAAAACAATTTTACATCGAACAACACACTTTCTTTGAGTCATATTTTCGAGTCTAGACACTTGCAAACATTAAGTCCTCATCAACACGGTGTCCTCTTGTCACGAAAAAATAGTCAAATAGTCAGATTTGGTCACAACAAAACAACTTCACAAATTGGAAAATCTTGCACAAATTTTGCAGAAACGTGTATGTGTCTGACATAATAGCGTCTGTGTTGTATAACCGCGTCTGTGAAGGGCAAAAATGCGTCTGTGTTCTCAGAATCAACATTGCATTTACAAAATCTTAGAAACACGTCTGTGTTAAACAGAACCATGTCTGTGTCAGGAAATCGCATCTGTGCAGTATACAGGCGCATCTGTGTTCAGAATTGAAAAACTTTTATAGTCCAGCAAACAAACACAGTCAGTTTCAGAATTCTTGAGCTTCCTAGGTTATTTCTCCAGGGTTTCATGTAGCATTCAACCTTTCTTTGGGTCTCACACAGTCCATCATTGCTTTACACCTTACATTACATTCACATTTGTCTAAACTTGAGTCAAAAGGTCACTTGCTTGTCCTCATCATACTTTGTCAACACACTACATACAACAACATTTTGCTAAGTGGTCCCTCATCAAGGTCTATCACCTTTGGGTCTCATTTGGTCTTACTTAGAGTCAAGGTCAACTTACCTCATCAAGAGAAACTATCCTCTCTTTGGAAGTCACACCCAATCTACTACATACATACTTGGTCTTACATTTGGACATTGCAAGTAAACCTCAGATTCATTTACATTTCATCCAACTCTTGGTCTTCCATACTCTTTCCATTTTCATCTAGTCTCACACATCTTGGTCAATACCTAGTTCATGGTTGAAACTCATTCCCAAAAATCTAGGAGAGAAGCTAAAGAGGCTCAAGAGTCCGCAAACATGAGTTCTTATGAGTATGACAATGATATCTTTTTCAATTCTGATCATACTACATTACCTGACATGGATACCTATAGAAACATTCCAAATGTTGAGAACATGGACACTACAAACAACAATGATACACACAATGACAATATGGACAACTTCTCTGTACATTCAGAAGAAGTGGAAGACACCATTATGAATCCCCATTTCAATCAATTGGTTGAGGAAATAATGAGGAGAGATAGACAATACTTTCTACAAGTGATGGCACAAAGTGGAGCCAAGATACCTCATGATTTTGACATGTCTCAAATAATGGAAAATCGACCTTCGCAACAAACTCACCTCAACATGGATCAAAGGAGGCCTAATAGTGGAGGCAATAGAGGACCACATCTTGTGCCTGAATCACCATCATCTTTGTTTCAAAAACCAGAGGTCCCATACACACATGGTCAAGCATATGATACTCATCTCCGCAGACCATTATGGAAGTCTTATGCAGAAAAATATGCTCAATCACATACCAATGCTAAGGACCAACCACCAAAGCAATTGGATATTCAAAGGCATGCTCAAAATTTGGACACAAGGAAACCCCATGTCAAATTTGGGGGCAACACATTAGAACATGACATGCCTATAGAGTATGGTATACATGGACAAAGCAGATATTTCGTTCCTCAACATGAATCTATACCAAGTGGTCCATATACGCAGCATCATTATAGACCTCCTCCATATGAACATGTGTGTGATCAATATCATCCATATATGCAACATGCTCCTCCTCCAATTGGTGCCTCAAGCATGGGGTATGGTCCAAGGAGTCGATCTCCATCTAAGAAGAATTTGGAGCAACAAATCAGGGACTTACAAAAGAAAATGGAGGACATAAATACACCGAAGCCAATATACACAACGAGAGACATATGTCCTTATCCATTTGACAAGAGAATTCCAATGCCTCCTTTTCCTACACACTTTGTGATGCCTAAATTTGATAAGTATAGAGGCAAAGGGGATCCTAAGGCACACATAAGACAGTTTTTCATAGCCTGCATTGAGGTAGCAGCAGAAGAGACATATTTGATGAGATTATTCCCACAAAGCTTAGGTGATCAAGCTATGGAATGGTTCTCCCAACTTCCACCTGGTATTAAGTCATGGGGTGACTTAGCAGAGGCATTTATTCAACATTTCTCCTACAACATAGAGACAGACATATCAGTCACTACTTTGTGCAACACCAAGAAAAAAGATGGAGAGTCTTTTTCATCATTTTTGCAAAGATGGAGGAATCTAGCCAGCAGATGCTCTTGTGAAATTCCACAAAAACAAATGGTAGAGATGTTCACTCAGAATGTTAACAAAGACATTGGTTATGACCTAAGGAAAGCTTGTTTGTCCACCTTCAAGGACGTCATTGAAAAAGGCTTAGCAACAGAGAAGGTCCTAATTGAACAAGGAGTCTTCAAAATATTCAAAGAAAACAAAGATGACTTTAAAGGAAAAGATAAGCCAAGATTTTGGAATAAAAACAAGAACACAGTCAATGATGGTGTTGTTGATGCCAATACAGTGCGACCCAAAATCATTTTTTTGAGATCAAGTTCTACAAACAATCAAGTGAATACTCAAACAACTTCTAGATCACGAAGGAAGTATACCCCATTGGGAGAACCACTTGAGTCAATCTTCAAGAAGCTAGTGGCAAACAAAGTAATCACAATTCCAAATTTTCCTCCATATGAGCCAAAGGTCAAACCAAATTGGTGGAATGATGATGAATATTGTGAATTTCATAAGAGCGAGGGTCATAAGATAGGAAATTGCCATTTATTGAAGAACATCATACAAGATCTGATTGATAGAGGTGACATTGAGATTGAAGGACACTCATCCAATCAAGAACATGAGATGTTTAAGGAACCATTCCCAAACCATGACAAGGGAAAGTCTAAAGCCATAGATGACCAGACCAACTATACCAGAGCATCTTATAACCATGATTCAACTATCAATCACATCTCGATGGATAATTATGTCTCTACCATTATCATCAAGGACAAAAACCCTTAGAATTCTACCCAGAGACCCAAGATTGTCCTAAAAGGAATTGGATCTTCTTCCGAACCTACCTCTGAATGTCATGTTACAACCTGTCGAGGTAAATTCACTTTGCAAGGTGTTCCAGCTAAAAATACCACTTCTTCATCAACCAAGCCTGAGTATGACCTTGTAGAACAGTTAGGAAAAACACCTGCGCTTATTTCCATCCTTGAGCTTTTACGCATATCCCCCGCACATAAAGCTATTCTTGACAAAATCTTGAGAGACACTGTCGTTCCTACTGATCTGAACATGGACCAGTTTCAACCCATGGTGGGATACCTTTCCATTCCACACTCTCTTACATTCACAGAAGTTGATGACGCCTCCATAAGTCAGCCACATAATGCACCATTACACATTGAAGCCTTCATACACAAACATCGCATAAAATGAGTCCTGATAGATGGAGGAGTAGGTCTAAATATTTATACATTGAGCACTATTAAACAATTGGGATATTCTGATAAAACTGTGAATTCTACAAACAAAATCACCATCAAGGCATATGATGATGAAGAGCATTCATCCAAAGGCACAGTCACCTTACCTCTCAGAGTTGGGCCGGTAACAAAGGATGTGGTTTGTCAAGTCCTAGACCTAGATCTCACATACAACATATTGCTAGGACGTCCTTGGATTCATGAAATGAGGGCAGTCCCATCTACATATCACCAATGCATTAAGTTTCCTCACAATGGAGTTGAAATAATAGTTAATGGTGATCCTAATTCGTTCATATACTGCAATAACTTGAGATCAAAAAATGAGACCATCATTCCCAGTAATCGCGAAGCTATTTCTTCTTTTGCATACATTGATCCCGAGTCATTAAAACCTTCGACATCAAAACAAGGTGAGCTTAAAGGCAAATTTCAAGACAAGGGCATGGGTGAATACACTTTAAATCAGACCATGTACTTACAACAAGTCATGAGTTCACCAAAAGAATATGGAAGACCACATCCTAATAAATAAGTATCTATCATTGTACTCAAATGGGACCCTACTATCTTTCAAAGATGGGGTGAACTAGAAGAGGAAGACTTATACAAAATGCTTTACAAAGACCTTGAAGATGATACACAAGATCACATCAGTATACCATGTGAGAAATATTGCAAAGGGTTCAAGATTCTACAAAAATTTGGGTATGATGGCAAGAGCCCTCTTGGATTAAGAAAGGAAGGCTTCATTGAACCTTTACAACCTGAATTGACATCCAAAAAGAAACGCTCGAAGGGACTTGGTTTCGTGACTTCCAAGGTCCACACTCGAAGGACAAAAGAAGCATTACAAATCAAAGATGCCAAAATTCAACAAGAGAATCGTTATTCCACATATTCCAACGAATGGGAATGGGGTTCAGACAAATCCTCCAGTGACTACGAGCTCACTGAGACATTCAGAGAGCTAGATGAACTCACAAAAGAAGAGGAATTTTATAAAAAATTCAAAGTTGGTCAAGAAACAACCCCTGAGGATTCTGCACAGTCCTTGTCCCTAGGTCCTAGGTTGAAATCACATAGAATGAGAACACCTATTCCAGAATGCGCTACTAGTGATGATAATTTGGATTCATTCATGATCGAGACTGATGAGGAGAGTGCCAACGATGACCTCGATAACTACCTTGACATACCTGAATATAACTGCATCTTCACCCTTAGCCCCACTAACTTCGAAGACATCAAAGGCCTTCCCCTTTTCCACCACCAACTTATTGACTGGGATCATGAAGGACCTGCACAGTTTGACACATTCCAAAATGATGAAGCCCTTATTGACTACCTTGGCATACGAGAGGATATCCCCCTGGGGACCATAAAGCGGGATACACTATAGAACTCAATAGCGTGGCATATTTTGGTGAGGGTGTCAGACCTTCCAGTCACAAAAATATAAAAATAAAAACAAACCAAGGATCTTATGGCGAAAACCACATTGTGGCGCTGTCTGACCCAAAAAAAGTAAAAAGAAAGGACGTATCTGAGGGTGAAAACCTCTCTGAGGCACCCAAAGATGGAAGGCTCGACATTCTCCCAGCATCATATGAGGAAAATTCATCCATGTTGGTAGAGGAGACTATCAAAACAAACATTGGTACATAAGAAGTTCCACACAACATATTCTTGGCTCAATCTTTGACAGAGTCAGAAAGGTCAAAATTCATAAGTTTCTTCATGGAACGACAAATCAACTTTGCATGGTCATACACTGATATGCCTAGATTGGATCTGGATTTGGTAATGCACCATTTGATAGTTAAACCGAGGGCAAAACCAGTGAAACAAAAATTAAGAAAGATGCATCCACAAGTGGCATTACTAGTCAAAGCAGAACTTGAGAAATTATTGGATGTCAGATTCATACGCCCAATTGATTATCCTGAATGGATCTCCAACTTAGTGTCTGTCAGTAAACCAGACCGTAGCATCAGAATATGTATAGATTTCAGAGACATCAACAAAGCTTGTCCGAAGGATGATTTTTCGTTACCAAATATTGACCTGATTGTCGATCTCATAGTAGGTCATGCGATGTTATCCTTGATGGATGGATTCTCTAGTTACAATCAAATAAAAATTGCATCCGAAGACCAGCACAAAACATCATTCACTTGTCCTTAGGGAACCTTCTGCTGGAATATCATGCCCTTTGGGCTAAAAAATGCAGGCGCTACATATCAAAGAGCCATGACTACTATCTTTCATGATCTCATGCACGTTACTGTGGAAGATTATGTTGATGACCTCTTGGGCAAATCAATAGATAGAGATACATATTTGGACATACTTTTAGTCGTCTTTGATCGGTTGGAAAAATACAAAGTAAGATTAAACCCCAAGAAATGTGTCTTTGGAGTAACCTCCGAGAAGCTCCTAGGATTCATTGTATCAAAAAGAGGAATCGAAGCTGATCTAGCAAAAGTCAAGGCCATCCTAGAGATGCAACCACCAAGAAATATTAGTCAACTTCGGTCTTTACAAGGGAGACTTCAGTCCATATGAAGATTCATAGCACAACTTGCAGATAAGTGTAATCATTTTCAGCACTTGCTACATAAAAACATCAAATTCAAATGGGATGATAATTGTCAACAGGCTTTCAAGATACTCAAAGATTATCTTCTGAATCCGCCAGTTTTGATGCCACCAGTTCCAGATCAGCCTCTGTTACTATACATATCAGCTACTTTAACAGCACTGGGGGCACTCTTAGCACAACAAGTTGTTGAGGGCAAAGAAAAGGCAGTATACTACATCAGTCGCACATTGGTGGGATATGAGCTAAACTACACACCAATTGAGCGTGCATGTCTCGCTGTGGTCTTTGCTTCGCAGAAATTATGACATTACATGCTAACTCATAAGACTAAGTTGGTTGCAAGGATCGATCCATTGAAATACCTTCTCAATAAAGCAACACTTACTGGGCGACTAGCCAAATGTGTGATGCTCCTAAGTGAATTAGACATCGAGTATGTGGACAGAAAAGAAATAAAAGGACAAGCTATCACATATTAGTTAGCAGATGCTCCCATGATAGATGATGTCCCTCTAACTTCAAAATTTCCAGATGAATCCATTTTAACAGTCACATGCAAAGCCTTGGCAACTATACTTTGACGGCTCATACACACAGCATGGGGCAGAAGCTGGCATTCTCTTCATAACTCCTCAAGGGGATTCTATACCAAAATCTTATAGATTATCATTTCCATGCACTAATAATATAGCAGAATATGAGGCATTAACGACTGGATTACGGATTGCAGTACAGTGGAAGATCCGGGAACTTCAGGTTTTTGGGGACTCTCAGCTTGTAATTCGTCAAAGAACTGATGACTACCAAACAAAGGATGAGAAATTAATGCCTTACAAAAGAATGGTGGATGACCTGAAACAAAATTTTATGAAGTTAGACTTTGAGCAGATACCAAGAGAGCAGAATCGAGCCGTGGATGCCATGGCTACAATTGCTTCACTAATCGATCTACCACCGAATGAGTCCGGCTATGAGTTCTTGGTGGATAACCTTTTGGATCCCTCATATGAGATCATTCCTACTGAGATGATATGTGTCGTCGGTCCTGAGACCCAGTTATATGGTTCCATTTTTACATACCTTCATGATAATATCCTTCCTCCTGACCTATCCAATAACCAACATCGCACTTTCATTTGCCAATCTTCCTGATATGTCATTTTAGTTGATATCCTATACCATCAAGGTCTAGATGGCACTCTTCTTAGATGTTTAGAAAGGGACAAAGCTTAGGTTGCGTTACGTGAAGTACATGAAGGGATATGTGGTCCACATTCTAGTGGTCCTACCTTAGCCAAGAAACTTATCAGGACTGGATATTACTGGCCCAATATGGAAAAAGATTCATATCAGTTTGTCAAGAAATGTAAGCAATGTCAACTTCATGGAGACCTCATCCATGCGCCAGCACAAGAAATTCAACCAATTGTGACTCCTTGGCCCTTTTGTCAATGGGGACTCGATCTCATAGGCAAGATTCACCCTCCATCCTCCAACGGTCATAAATTCATTATCACTACCACAGAGTATTTCACAAAATGGATTGAAGTTGTGCCTCTCATGCAAGTCACTGGAAAATAGATTGCTACGTTCATTCTCAACTATATCATTTGTCGATACGGTATTCCTGTTTCCATTATCACCGATAACGGGCGTCCCTTCAAAAATCAAGATGTTCGTGAACTCTGTGACCGCTTCCATATTTCCCATTGTTTCTCCACACCATATTACCCTTAAGGTAACGGTCAAGCTGAGGCGTCTAATAAAATAATCCTTAAAATCTTAAAAAAGATAGTCAACGACGCTAGCCGTAATTGGCATATCCAACTTAATCCTGCACTTTGGGCCTACCGCACAAGTGTCTGCACACCTATAGGTGCGACACCCTATTCACTTGTCTACAGTGCTGAAGCCATCTTGCCTATTAAGGTCGAGCTACCCTCTTTACGAGTCTCTTTGCAAAACATTATCAATGATGAAGACTATAGGGTCTCTCGCTTACAAGAACTTGAACTATTGGATGAACGAAGACAAACTGCTTTTAATCATCTCAAGGCTTATCAACAACAAATGAGTAATAGCTACAATCATAAAGTCAAGCCTCGCACATTTGAGGTAGGTGATTTGGTTCTCAGAGAAAACCCCAAAAAATCAGCAAGACAGAGAGAAGAAGGGCAAGTTCGAACCAAATTGGCTTGGTCCTTACATCATTACAGCAACATATGGATCTGGGGCATATTAGCTCTCAACTACAGAAGGTGAACCTTTGGAGGATCCTATCAACAACATGCACCTTCGCAAGTTTTACACATAGCTCTTCAGAGTATCCTAATTCAAAAAATACAAAAAAAAAATCAAAAAATTCAAAAAATTCAAAAAAAATCAAAAAAGTAAAGAGAAATAATTTCGTCCAATGGTGAAAACCACTTCGGTGGCGCCCTAGGCAAGTACCATGGTGAAAACTAGGTCACCGATGCCATGTGTAGAGACATTGCTCCTCCCTCCTTCAGGATTCACTTTCATCCTTTCACTTTGCACACACTCACATCCTATCCATTCATAATAAACTTACCCATTCCCATCATGGCTTGTTATTGATCTACCCAAGATTGGTTAGCCATTCATAATAAACCTCCCTTTTCACCCCTTTCCATTCATAATAAATCAGCTCCTATCTGTGGCTAAGGCAAATCCTACGTCTAGTGATGGGTGTGGAACTGAGAACATCACATGTTTTGAGGAGTACAGTTTCTTCCACTTTTCTTCAGTCTATTCGCGCACAATCCACAATAAAACAGCACTTGCATCGCCAATCCGCAATAAAGTTTCATCTTCTCCGCAATAACGTATCGGTTTCATGGATTCAGTCAGTTCAGATGATACACAGTAGCAACAATGTGCTTCAACAAATCAAATCTTTCAACAGACTCAGACAACATATGGTTCAGTGCTATCTATCATTTTTGTGAAAGTAAACATTGTGACCACAATCAAATAAGACTTATACAAGTGACAAGAGACACTAAACTTGAGGACTACAGTGGATGTTGGTGTCGAGTCTTGGTTTTCTTTTGATTTTATCTTTTTGGTGGCATGTCTTTTAGCTTTTCCAGGATGTCTCTGACTAGAGATTCTATCTCCAGGATGTCTTTGACTAGAAAGGCGAGGATGGGGTATCGTCACCTATTTTTCTTTGCTGTCTGTGGATTGTCTCTTAGTAATGCCATGACTTTTCCAAGGATATGAGGACACTGTGAGTCTAGTATGAACTGGGGCATTCTTTGTTTGTGACTGTCTTATCTCCATGCAAATAGGTACAATGACTTTCTGGGTCAAACATATGCCTCGATTGTCATAACCTACTTGCCATAATAAAGCTCAATGATGATAACGCACAAGAAGCTCTTTCACTTTCATATCTTCTATCTTTCATCCCCCTTTCTTGATTGACTTCCATCGTCCTTCTCGAGTCCGCGTAGCCTACTATCACATGACTGAGTATAATGACACACCAAAAACATTTGCATCTCATGTAGTTTCACCTGCATTACCACATATAAGCATTTCATACATACATATAGATATCACAATCACATCACATCCTGCACACAACACCTATTAGCACATTTTACACTCTCATCATGTAAATAATCATTTGCATTTCATACATTCACATTCACATTTGCATAATATTTAAAACATAAAAGAACAAAAATATTGCATTTCATCATGTACATATTTGCATCCATATCATAACCATCACATAAAACATACATCATTAAACATCTCATCACATAGGTACACATGCATATAGCTTCTGCAAAGATGAATGATCTCATATATATAAAGTGTCATGATACAATGATGTCAAAATCATATGGCTACAATCACCCGCAGGTGTCTACATCATCATACAAAAATGGTACAATACTGATACATAGGGAGCCCTCTACGGCTATGATGAACTCCCTCCCTCAGAGCCGCCTAGCCTCGACGGAATTTGAGCCTTAGAAGGACCCATCTCAAGATCATCTCTCCTACCCCCTCTATCTAGTGGTGGTGGAGGACCCATAACCCCACTGCTGGACGCCTGTCTCCTCTGACTCCCTCTAGTGGCCGTCATTGTACGTGATGGTCTCCGGAAGCTCCTAGCCCACTGATCGGCTGGCACTGCACCATAATAGAGATCCCGCCAGTAAGCGATCTCCTCCCCTTCCCGCAAAACATAGGCATATCTAGCCCTTGTGTCCTCTATCGCCTGCCTCCCAGCCCTCAATGCTGTCTCAGCCTCAGTGTAGCATTGTATAGCCTGATCTCACTCCCACTCAGTATCTCTGAGCCACCTCCTGAGTCTAATCCTCTCCCTCTCCAAGTCCTTAATATCATCCACCTGTCCCTGGCAGATCTCCCTCAGCTCATCCTCCTCCGCCTTGGCCCCCTGTGGCTCCCCCTGTACGGGTGCCTGTGCCTGTCCCTGTGCCGGTACCTGTGCCTACCTCTATCCCTGTCCTTGTCCCTGCACCTGTCTAGGACCCTGTTTTGCTGGCACATATACTGGCAACCCACCGCGACCCCTCACCACCCGAACCGGTCTCTCCTCTCCATTCTCCCTCCGTGGAACCACCCTCCTCTCTCCAATAACACCCCGCCTCCTCCGTCAGCCTCTACCCCCACCATCTCTGTCATCATCATCATCTCCTCCGCCATCCCCATCTATCAGCTCTCCAGCGTCTGTCAGTCGTGGGAAGGGATGCTCAGCCCAATATGCAGTATACTCTACATCCATCCCTGCATCCTCGATCTCTGGCCACATATCCCATGGCAAGGGAACCATCTCCACCAACTGCATCGCGGCCTAATCATATGATAGCAGTGGCCCAAAATTTGCCTAGTCGTGCACTGTTCGCGCATACATACCTAAGCCTCGTGGCATCCGCTGAATCCTGCCAAACTGTCTACCCACTCTGTCCACTAGCTGCCTCTCCAATACATAGGGTGTCCACCCAATCAGATATCTGCTCCGGAAGGTGTATGGTAACTCTACTGCATCATCCTCCCACTGCTCGCACCCAAGGTACGGCCTCCATATCACAGTGTTGATCTCATCCAAGACTCGACGCCAGTGCTCTAATCTACCAATCCGTGGTTGTGAGGTAATCATATCATACAGATGTACAAAACTGCGTCCATGACCCCTGCCCCTGAAATGTATCAGTCGGGTAACCGGCAGATGCTCATAGGCCCATACCTACAGCAATGTAACTCCACAGCCCAATCCTACGGATCCATGATATACAAATTGATGCAGCTCGTAATGCAAGTGTGCCAGCACACAGGGTCCCCAAGCATATCTAGTGTATTGTGTAACCAGAGTCTCCAAGGTGCTCCCCTAGCCTATAGCCAACCCTCGTGTCGCCCTATCTGGACACAGGAATCCACTGATCACTCCTCCTAGCACTGCTGGTAGTGCTAGTCCTGTCATTGTCATCATGTCCCATGCGACATGTCCTACCCTCATATCCAGTCCTGGGTCTCAGAATACTCATCTCAGGGTATCCCTGTCTCCGTCTCGATCATAGGGTACTAACTCCCCATCGATTGGTATCCTCAAAATCCTGTACACATCTTCCAAGGTGACTGTCATCTCACCCATCGGCAAATGGAACGTGCATTTCTCTTAGTGCCATCTCTCAGCCAACGCAGTCAGCAATCCCATATTCGCCCGAAACTCAAGCACATACATAATATGTCGCAAACCCATACCCTCAATGGCATCTCTGTCCTCAAATGTCAACTCTGGTCGCAACCTCTGAGTCGACAGGAATCTCTCTCGCAACTCCAGCATAGGCAAGTACTCTTGCAGTCAAGCAAATCAATCATGTCAGTCATACTGGTATTCACTGTTCATCACAAAATACTATGTGTTTTGCACTCCCTGTTCATCACAAAGTGTTACTCACATTTGCACTCCCTGTTCATCACAAAGTGTTGCTCCTATTGGTACTCCATGTTCATCACAAAGTACTATGTCTTAGTACTCACTGTTCATCATAAAGTGCCTTGATTTATCCTATCCTAGGGCCTTTGCTTGAGTGAATCCTTTTGAGTAGTTTCCTAATTGGCAACGTATGTTCTATCACAGAATTGTCAATCCTAACCCTATCTGCTATCCTAGTCTTCCCTAGAGGACCGGCTTGAGTGTATCCTCTCAGCAGCTTATCCAATCGACAGTGTATGTTTATCACAGAACTGCCGATTTGACCTAGAAGACACAAATGTACATTTTTGACACAAACATGCTTTCATGACATAAACGCGCTTTCATGACATAAACGTGCTTTCATGACATAAACGCACTTAGAGACTGCATAAACACGCCTGCCTAGCATAGACGCGCCTGAAACACACAGACGTGCCTATGCTCTGCATAGACGCACCTAAAAGACACAAACGTGCCTGCACAATGCAGATGCGATCGCATCCTGCACAGATGCCTTTGTCGGCACAGATGCGCCTGGCACAAACACAGACATGCCTAGCCAGCATAGACGCACCTGGCACCAGCACAGACGCGCCTACACATTTTTGACACTTTTTGACATTATCCTAAAGCGCATTTATTGATCTACTTGACATGTATTAATGACAACAACTAATACAACAAAGTACAAGGAGGTTTTGAGGTACTCACCGGCTCTCTTGCCTCTACTGGCCTCTGAAATCGGCGAACGCGATCGAATCTGTGAACCAATGCCATCACTGTTGACTACTGCTGCTCTATCTCGCTCTGCACTCTGATCTCGTGGATGTGTGGATGACAATGAGGATGTTTTCCCCTCATGGTCTATTTTATAGACTGCCCTAGCCCTAGCCCTAGCCCTAGCCCTCGTTTCCCGAGTCAGTCTTCTTTATCCCATGACTCTGTCACTTTATCTGGTCAATCCTTTCTAGCCATTCTTTCTTATCGAGAGATTGTCTGCGATCTTTTCAGACATTTTCATCCAATCTCTCGAGGGGGCATATCATTCCCATCTTGGGACAACTTTGTATCTGTTCATATTATCTTCTTTGAAACAACGCGACAAGCCGCATTGTCTCAAAGAGGGGCAAAATGTAGACACCTAAAATTGTCATGTCTAATTAAATAAATATTTTATTTATTTAATTACTTTAGCCAAATTCTTCTATTAATTAAATAAATCTTTATTTATTTAATTAATTCACTTATCCTCTGATAGTCTTATTTCTCATTTAAATAAATACATTTATTTATTTAAATTACCCTTTTTCCTAAATTAAATAAATATCTTATTTATTTAATTGATCCCACTTCTTCTATTAATTAAATAAATCTTTATTTATTTAATTAATTCATTAGCCTTTTCTACCCATGACACATGTCATTCATCTCTTAATTCATACACTACCTACCCCTTTCATTATTTTATTATTTCCTCTACCTACCCTCTAATCATAGCCGACCTCCTTTTACACCTCTCAATCTTATCCCTCCATTTCATATAGTGTCTTCTATATAAGGAGATGCTTCCTTCATTATCACCCCTACCTGGCTAATCAATTGACGCACTCGACTACACTACGCTTTTGCACTTTCATATTGTGATCCTACTTGCAACCACATTCCATTCTTTGTTGAGCTCTTGTGCACACATAAAATCTGAGAGCAAATGTATCAAGCAAGATCAATGGAGATAGGAAGAATGGAGATCCAAACCCTATTGGACATGTGATGGTATAATCTTTGTGATTTCATTTGATTTGCATTGTCTTAAGTAATCTTCATATGTTATGGTGGATCTTTGTTGTTGTTAGGCTGGGGTTTTGTGGTTGAATCCATTTAGTCTTTCAATATTGTTATTATTGTTATCCATTTTCACCATATACAGTTATCACTTGATTAATCAACTCTCAATGAGATCTCCTGGTAGCCACTTAAGGGCCCTAACACCCACTTGAGAGCCACTCCCTCTAATATGCTCCTAAAACCTAGGATGTAAACATAATAAAATATATATAAAAAACTCATAATTCCATATGAAACTTGATACATTGGATCCATAACAGAATCTAATCCACATTGACAAATTTGATCCATAACACTCTTCTTAGCAAATAGATCTCATGCAACATCAAGTTGCCCAATCAATATGAGAAAATGTTTTGATACATAGGAAGAAAGTAAATAACACATAAAATCCTCTTAATCCATTAAAATAGCCTTTGGAAAATTACCAAAGCAAATCATAAACCTCAAAATAAGCCTCTGGACTGACATAGACTTTGAAAATCAACCAGAAATGGGAAAACTAAGAAACAACGCCTTTGTTATCTCTTTTAGTGCATTTGAAACTTCTTATGGCTCTTTTACATATTCTTTGAGCGCTTTTACAACTTCTTCTAGTGCATATGCGACACAGAATGATGCATATGTAAATTATTCTAGCACATATGTTACACAGACTAGCACATATGTGACAAAGACCAAAATACGACTCATGAGCAATTAAAATTCATCAAATAACTTCAGAAAAACACTAGACACAAAATTTGACTCAAACCTATTAAATAAAAAGGGTGTTTCTCACCTAGAAATATAATTCAACAATCATAAAATGAAAAACACAATCCATGAGACCCAATCACAAATACAGTCTCTACAAGAATCGAAACTCAAAACTCTTTACATTCAATTAACAAAATATACCAATAGAGACACAAAATTTCCAAAATAATTAAAATACATACAATACACGACCAATAGTTATTTAAATCTATTTGAGACAATATGCATAAAGAACAAATGATCAAAAATATCACCAACTTGGACAAAGAAGGAATAGACAAAGGAATTGGGAAGAAATATGTCTCCACATGAACAACTCTTCACACAATGATCAATCCACAACAAAATCAAATTTCTCCAACATAACCATAGCTACGAAGGAATCCAAGAAACTCCTCCCAAACCACGCTCAAGCATGCACAAGAAATCTTAACTCGAAACCATAGAAAACCACCTTCAAATCCTAAAATTGTAGACCTTCAACACATCTTTTCACAACCCCATCTCGAAAAACATACGCCATACAAAAAGTCCCCAAAACACCCCAAAATCACCAAAAATACATGCAAACCCCAAAAAACATCTTTTCCCACTTGCATGAGAACTCAATTAGCAACTTCCCATGCGAACACAAAAATCACTCCACGTCAACATTCAAAAGAAAAGGAAATAATTAATTATTACCAATTACATCTCCAAAATATCCAATGAAATAAAAATAATCAATTAAATTCATAAATAAACATAAATGCTCAAATAATATAATTTTAACTCAATTACCAGTTAATATCTCCCACAATACATATAAAATATAATAAATAAATAATTTTCCACTCATTATTATAAATGTTATTTATTATAATCCATAAAATAATATTAATGCAATAATATGGGACTTACAGTATCCCCACATGAATAATTAATTACTCATACATAAGACTATACATAATAATATATTTATCAATCACCACAAGTCAAATCAACAAAAAAAATTAAATTAAATACATCATACCTAGAACCACATAAAACCCAACAAGACGATTATATCCAAGGACATTGGAACTCACATAGGACACTGACTAGGGTTAAGATATGGTAGGGCCTTAATGTCACCTCTGATCGACTCTCATTGGGATTAAAGACACACTCAGACCTGTGAGACCAAGTGAAGTCAAGGCTTAGTACTTGCATCCTGCATACCATCAAATGTTTATATATGTATATGTATATGTATATGTATATGTATGTATATATGTATGTATATATGTATGTATGTATGTATCTATATGTATGTATGTATGTATGTATGTATGTATGTATGTATGTATATGTATATTATGTATATGTATATGTATATGTATGTATGTGTATGTGTATATGTATATATATACATATATATAACATAAGTTACAGAAGCGGGTGAAAGAGAATCGCAACATCGCACCCCGCTCAAATATGAGTGATGTGACATCGTCCCTTTGACATCCACAATATTAAGACATCATAGCAAAGACATAGTAGAATAAATAACATCAACATTATTTACATCTAATGTAGACACTAAATTAGGGTTAGCACAAGATAAATAATCATAAGCAATAAACATGAACCACATCTCCTAAATAGTGAATAATCATGAAGCTAATCATAAAGCTAACTTCAATAATTAATCCGAAGTATAGAATCAACATCATCATAGTAATCAAAATGAATCCACTAATATCAAAGAGAATATCAATATAAAGAGTGAAACAAGAAGAAAGAAGTATCAGGAACACAAACAAGTCCATAAGTATCTAACATAACCTATCATAAAGGATGAATCAGGGAAGGGCGCTACATCAATACTAGGACTTTTTCCTAAAGCCATACAATGGAGGGCAACATCAATTTCTTCTATGGAAAGGAGGTGGTCAAGAAACTTACTATAATCAGGGTCTATTCATTTAAGAATATAGCCAACAATACTTTCCTCAATAATGGGGAGGAGAATGTCATTATTTGAATCATTAGTAAAAAGGTTTTTGAAGTGTTCATAGAAGATATTCATAATGTCAGAATGATTTTTTTTAAGAAACCATAAACAAAGAATGATTATTTTTTAGGAAACCATAAACAACTTTATTAGAAGATATGTGTTCCACTTTGTGTTTGTGATTAAGGTATTGAAAGGAAAATTTAGGCCCATTATCACCCTCCTTAATCCACTAAAGTATAGCATGAATTTGAACCCCTTTTCCCTTATATGCAACCATTTTTCGAAGCATATTTTCAGCATTGGCCGCAATTTTTTGTAGAGAGGTGTTCCAAGGATTGTATGACAATTGTTTCCACCCATGATCAAGTTGTCCTTTAAGAGATTTCTCAAACCTATGGTGTTTAGAAACATCTCTCCTCCCATAGTCATGAAGGAAAGTGGTACACCTATCAATCATTCTCCCCCACCAATTGATCCAACTTATTTTGTTGTGGTTTTGGCTCAACATTCCAAATAGCCACAAGGCCATCAATGCAATCTTGATTTTTGAGATGAGAAACATTCAAATTGTTGTTGGCATAACTAATGAAGATAATGATGAGGAATTTGTTGGCATATGGAGTTGTTGATGAGATGAAGATGACCGATAAAATTGATGGAGATTGTTGGCTAGATGATGATATAGTTGTAAGTTGTTTGATGACTTTATTTGTGTTGAAATTGATGGCAACCATGTTTTCTTAGTCATCTAAGTCATCTAGACCTACCGGTATAGCCTAACCGATAGAGGAATGTGTTAGACAACAAAACTACTAAGTTGTTGTAAACCGGTAAACAGGAACAAAGCCATGATCAAGAGACTAGTATGGACGATTGGTGAAGAGTTGGATGTTGTGGTTTTACAAGAGTGTTGAAGACAGGAACATGCACCTATGTTCCAAACCACATCAGCACATTCAGTATATTGAGAAAGTTATGATTGACTTTCATAAACTCTGTGAAGAAGAATGTATATCAGTATCATATCTTTAACCGGTAATGATTTAAGGTTTGGTAGTGGATCTTATCATGTTCATAACTCAATGATGACATGTCAGAATCCGTGTGTAATTGAAAGATTGTGTTTGAGCATGTACAAGGATTGTATATCTTGGGAAACAACAAAGTGCTTAGTAGAATATGACAAGGGTTTGATTGCTTATCAAATCGATGTGTAGTGATGTGCGGTGATCATTCAATGGTGGAAATTGTCTAGAAATTTGTTGTAATGATCTGTAATAATCTATAATGTAAATTCATTGTATTTTGAATGTAGTTAGGGTTATGTAGCCTACCTAACTGAAAAGTGTGTTTAGGGATAGTTGGAGAAGAGATTGTGTGTTGGTAGTTTGAGAGAAGGTGTTGCCAAACTAGATTGAAGTGTATGCGTGTGTGTAGCAGAGTTGTGCTGAAAAGGATCTGTACTAGCAAGCAAGGAAGTGTTGTGATCATATTTGCCCTGTTGTTCCCTTGATGGTATGATGAAAGAATAAGTATCCAGTCAACTACTAAGAGGGGGGATGAATCAGTAGATAGAAAAATTGATACAAACTTCACCAATCTCGAAAATCAATCTCTCAAAGTAAACTTAGAACTAACAATGTAATACCTCTGTCAAGATAAAAACTCATAAGATAAGCTGGTTGATTGTTACAACAAATTAACAGAAACAACTTCTTCATTTCTCAATGCATCTAGTTATCATGACTTATCAAAATAGTTAAGTAGTTAAGTAAATCAACCACAAAAACATTCACCACTTGACACAAATATTTTTGACGTGGAAACCCAAATAGGTAAAAACCACGGTGAGATGAGACTCACAAGATAGCTATCTGAACTCTTCTGAAGCTCTCCCTGTTAGGAGCCTAGCCTGTTAAAGCTTTACAAAAAGTCCTGTTAAGAACTAATCTTGTTAGGAATCACCCGGTTAAGGGATTGACTACAAATGACTTGTTAGAAGCAATACCCTGTAAGGAGTAACCTCGGTAGAGGATTTGAAAATCCAATCTAATGGATCACCTTGTTAGAGGATTTGAATAACACCAAGCTTGTTAGAGCTTACCCGGTTAGGGGATTTCAATTCTGCTATAATTGTTAGAAAACAACAGGAGTTTGTTGATCCGTCTGAATAGCACTACACTTGCTTGATTAGATCCATTTCATGCTCCTATCTGCCTTTACTCAAACTGTAGATACATCATCCGGTTCGACAACCACACACTCAACTGATCTTGTATATCTCTTTGCCAACTCTTTAAACTAAACAACTTCATCGACCTTATAAACAAATAAGTTAGGTCCGTAACACAACAAAAACCTAATTCTCATAGAGATTACAAACAAATTGGTTCAAGTATGACCATTGGATTACATAGCAATCTCTACACATCAATCAAGAAAACCTTGATCGCTCCTTGATCATCGCTTCATCGAACTTAGTAACTCATCACGCGCTTTGCATTAAATGCAATACATTTTCTCATTCCCTAGACAAAAACCGTTACAACTCGCCAAAATATCTTGGAATTGTCTTCATACAATAATATAACGTGTCATAATCATTACCGCTCATCATCAGAGCATAAACCAATATAACCAATTCACCAAACTTAATCGGTTAGGGTTTATCAAAAATAACAGGTAGGGTTTACCAGTTACATCAATAGATAAGGTTTACACCGGTTACCGGTTCACTCCACAAATTCGTCCTACCGGTTACAGTAACAATATTAACAATAATATCAACAATATTATTACTGGTTTAATTGACATCAATGACAACATAACATATCATTAATGCAATCTTCATGCAAATGCCAACATCCCTAACAATTACAACAATTTGAAATCCCTTAACTGGGTAGATCCTAACAGGTCTTACATTGTAAATCCCTTCACCGAGTGGCTCATTAACTTGAATTTAAAATCCTCTAACAAGGTTACTCCTAACAGGGTTGAGGCAAATCCCTTAACTGGGTGACTCCTAACAAGGTTTGCTCTTAACCGGGCATATTTTAAAGCTCTTAACTGTGCTAGGACTTTAACTGAGTGCATTCCGAAAGAGTGCAAAATTTTTGTGGGTGCTAATTCCTACCGTGGTTTTTCCCATTTGGGTTTCCATGTGAAAAATCTTTGTGTTCATATGGTGGTTGCATTGTTGATTTGTGCATTTGATATCTTTTCTATGTTTGCATAATGATGAACAATTGAGTGAATGGTTTTGTTAAATTTGCTAATCGGATTGTTTGAGTAGTTACCAATACAGTTTTTTGAAGTATTGCAGAATTGTTTTACTACTGATTCGTCTCCCCCCCCCCCTCTCAGTAGTCACCAGATCCTCATAATAACACTTGTATAGAAGGTCATTGAAAATTGGAGTAGAATTTGATAGGGATATGATGTTGAAGATGGGAAGGTGGTCAAAAAGGGTAAATCCAAGGTCTAAAGAAACAAGATGACCCTCAAGAGAAGGGAGAATGGGGCGATTCATAGATATATAAAAATGGTCCAATCGGCTCATTTTTCTTAAGATTTCTTCTCTATAGTTATTCCATGTGAACCAATGAGGCATTTGAATGTTGATTATACCCAAGAGTTGGTCATACACACAAAAAGAATCTCAGGCCAACATCCAAGCATCAAATTTGGACTAGGATAGGTGAGAAGCTCCATCCCAACTACAATTAGAAGATCCACCAAGTTGAAATCTCCTCCCAAGACCCATTCGACATTGAGAAGACTAGTACAAAGCAATTCCCAAAGAAAAAGTCTCCCAACAACATAATTAGGAGCATAAATTGAACAATAATCCACTAGCATATCATTAATGAGAGTAGTGACACAAACACAATGGTTGTTAGGATTAGATCCAAAAGCCACCAAATGCTTAGCTAACCATGGGGCTAGACCTAAAACAACACCACAACTACTATCATTATTGTAGCATCAAGATGAATTGAGACAACTTTAATTTCTTGTAGAATTAAGACATCAATTTGATTAACCTAAATAAAATATTTGACATAATATTTATGAGCATGGAAGATCAACCCCCTACATGTTCCATGATTGTACTTTGCACCTCATTACGAAGAGTCTGGGAGGATTTCCTCAACAAATTGAAGCACATTAAACTGGTTCATAGGCATGCAATTTTGGGAATCCATAGTAGGATCTTATTCAAGAAAGTCCATAAGGGAATCTTCACCAAGTGGCTCTTGTGAAGGCTATTTTATATGGCTATTGGCATGAGGGAGCAACATCATTTCAAAAGATAAACCTTTCCAAGATTGGGGGTCTTCTTCATCCTTTTTGGGGCCCTAGTTTGTGATTCAATAACTACATCTATATATAATTTTTTTTTAGAATGACAGGGTTGAAGATGGGGAGATGGGGGTGAAGAAGGGGAAGGTTGATTGGTGCTAGAATGAGGGGTGTTGAGCATATTTGGAGAAGAGGGGGGAGCATGGGTGGGATTTCTAGTATTTTAAGATTCATCATCAACTCGTGCAACAATTTGGGTGTTACCTAAGGGTAACTATGGAACTTTGGGTTTATGGAAAGGGCACTCATGGATGAGATGGCCTTCCCTACAACAATAGAAGCAAACATTAGGCTTGTTAAGGTAATTAATGTGTTGATCAAATTCAAAACTAGTTCCTACAAGTTTAATAGATCTGGGAAGTGGTTGAGTTAGGTCCATTTCAATGCAAGCCCTAGGGTGAGTGTAGGTTGGCCCATTTATCAAAATGTTGCTTGCACCACAAAAAATTTCCTAATTGGGTTGCGATATCTTACAAAAAGGGGTAAAATTCTAGGTTGAGAAAAAGAAACTCAACCCACATGGGATATCTTGATTTAGTAATTCCTTTCGGGTGAAAATTGAGGTGCCAAGATTAAACATAATAAGGTTACCTACAGATAATCCAAGATCCATATTGATGTACCACACATGCATGGTTAGGGTCAAAAAATGTACATGCAACATATCCCCTGCCCAAATCCCTCAAGGATTTAATACCCCAAGTTCTCAATTAGTGCATGTCCATTTACAAAAAAATTGTTATGTTGGAATACCTCTAAGAAAAAATAAAATAATTGTTTTTGCCCTATATTCTGAAATGGATTTAATGATATCATCGAGAAGCTCAAAAGAAATCATTTACCTTCTTTATGGGTGTCTTGAGAGCCAACGTTTGTGGTGGGGTGCGTTGATGCAGCCGAGGTGGAGGCATCAACGACTATTGGGGTGTAGTTTCTAATGTATGCTTCAACAAATTTGATAGGAATGTTCATTGCAACATTCCCTGGTTCCAAAGTGGGGTAGGATAAGTTTTTGCCTTTGTTTTTATCTAGCCTTTGAACTACCACATTCTCACGCTTTCTTTTTCATGCTTTTTGTTCTGGATTTTAAGTGTCATGTGGGCTCCAGAAAACACTAAATGAAGTGGCTTGGGATTTTGCAGCATTGTTTCTAGGTCTTAACGTTGCTGAGAATGTTAGTAGTGACTAGGGTAAGGGTTCACAGGTTTAGGGTTTAAAGTTGTGGCTACTTGTTGAAAGGAGAGCAAAAAGAAGTTATATAATGATCATTGTATGTAAGTTGAAAATAAGGTAGGATGTAGTGTGTAAGATACAAAGAAAAATAATTCATCACAAGAAGATTGTATGAAGAATATGCGAATATTATTTCAGAGCTGATGGTCCAAGAATATGAAAAGATTATGAGAGATTTATGAAGAGATTATAGTAGATTTTTGAAGGAGTTCATAGTAGATTTTGAAGAAGAAATTATGATAGATTTATGAAGAGATCATAATTGATTTGTGGAACATAATATAGCAATTTTGTGGAAGTGAGTTATGCTAAATTATGGATCCATCATACGTTAACATAGGAACATTGTTAAGTTGGATATTCTTATTGGTGAGGTTGGTGCCTAATATTGGGAGTTGGTGCTTCCAGTAGGTTAGGGCTCACAAATTGAATTAGGTGTTCGTGCTTACATATTTGAAAGCGAGAGTTGGTTCTTCCAAGGGGTTGGTGCTCACAAACAAAGTGTTAGGGGTTGGTGCCTCTAGTAGGTTGGTGTCTACAAACATTGTAAAAGAAGATATTCATATATAAGCATTTATTGTTGTGGTTTTTTCCAATTTTGGGTTTCAACATTAAACTTGTGTTTCTTTGTGTTCTTATTTGCATGTGTTGTTGATTAAGCTTTATGAAGTGTCGCTATTATATCTAATTGTTTTGAAAGTAAAAGTTTGTTAATATATTGATTCACCTCTCCCCTCATCCCCTCTCAGTATATTCATGTGCTCTTCAAACCCTTATTTTGCAAAACTAAAAAAAATACAATAATAGAAGGGTAAGTCCCAAAACAAGCTTACAAAGGTGAATTAAAAAAAATAGAACTAGAGCTAGAGTTTGACTTGCATTCCAAAATTAATCATTTTTGTTTCCAAAATAAATTGTTACTGATATCCCATGACATTTTTAAAGCCTCTAGATATTTCTAAAATATTTTAACACTAAAATATGAACTCCAATCATATGTTCTCAATATACCATTTTAATTTTATATAAATAAAATAAAAATAATATTTTATTACCCAAAAATCTCCTTCCTAAGTTCAAATCCAAAATTTGACATTAAATGTGTTGGTGTAAATAATTATTCATCTTAGATATTATTACACTTACTTAAGTTTACTTAGGAAATGCATTTCATAGTAGTTTGGGTATGAGACACTTGGGTGTTTGTGCCACATTGGGATAGTGTGTGTAGGAGAAATTCCACCTTTTATGGTGTTGATCTTGTTGTTACACTCCACATTCAGTGGGTGATCCACCTCATGTGGAATATTATATTGTTTCTCCTACCTACCCACACCTATTTCCTACCTACCCTTGTTTCTTATTGAGCCACATGTCATGTTTGTGTGCTCACATATCCCTAGCCTTGCCTATATAAGCAAGCTCATCTACATTGTATGTAATTGATATTATTGATCATTTTCTATTGATGAGAATACAGTTTATTCTTGTCCTATATTGTGTCTCTATTTTGTACATTTCATTGAGCTCTTGATCTTAGAAAAATCTCACATGGTATCAGAGCCATTGGGGCTTCATTGATTCGTCTTGAAGAGGCATTATTGCGAGGTCGAGAGGCAGATCTGAGGAGCAGCATCTTTTGGAGGCGTCCTAGACCATATCCGACCCCGCCATTGCGTCTAGAAGGCCGTTTCCATGAATTTTGGTTATAAAGTCGGCCTATTTTGGTGAGAAAAAAAATTTCGCCAATTTTACTATTATTGTATGAATTTTGAAAAAAAATTTATATTTTCCGAAAAATAAAAATCAAAAAAAAATTTCGTCAAAAAAAAAATTAAAAAAAAATATATTTCGAAAAAAAAAATATAAAAATTTTGGAAAACAAAATTTCGGAAATTTTTTCAAAAAAAATTAAAAATTAAAAAAAATTAAAAATTAAAAAAAATTAAAAAAAAAAAAAGTTTTTTTGCTGGTTTTTTGGGGGGTTCGCAGACCCCCCCGTGCAATGTGTACCTATGTGTCACAGGTGTTGCAGGCCGCGTACCTGCTCTACCGCCGCTGTACCTGTCGGAACCGAGAACCACGTCGCGTACCTGTACCCGTCGAGCCCGCCGACAGCACCTGTCTCACCCGCCGCCCAGCGACCGCTCACCTGCGCCGACGTCGGTCGCCGCCCAAACTCTCCGGTAGCCCCTTTTTCGCTGGCCGCCTCGGCTCCCGGCCGCCGCCGACCCCCTCGGCACCGGGCCCGTCGGTCTCTCCCGTCTCCGCCAGCGCCTCCTTCCGCCAGCGTTTTTTAAACCGGCGATCCATGTCCGCCACGTGGCAGGAGGCCACTGGCCCGTGGCCACCTCTGTTTGACACGTCAGCTCCGTACGGCAGCCCAGTTGACTGCCATGTCACCTACGCCACATCGTCAGATCCGTATGCCCAGTCATCTGCCCAGTCAGTAGTCCGTACAGTAAGGACACCCAGTCAGCAGGGAGGCGAAGTTTTTGCGACGGTCATACGGCCATCAAATTTAACCCCGCAATTTGCTGACATCATCATTTTTCAAAAATTTTGCAGGCCCCTCTCATTGAGCTTTTTGATTTTGCAGTTCAACTTCAAATGGCCATAACTTGCTTATTTTTGCTCCTTTTTGGGTGCAATTTGTTTTGAAATGGGCTATAATTTCGTGTACTTTCACGTGGTGGAATTATTTTCTGATTTTGATGGACAGATTTTTCAGAATTCTCAGTTTTTGGTGACTGTACCTGTCCAATCCTCGTTTCTGCAACTTCTAGGTCTCCGTTCGGGCTCATACGAACTCCTTTTCATGTGCCATTTTTTTTGAAAGTGCGTTATTTTTTGTCTACTCTCAAAATATGCTATCAGTTTGTAACAATTGTGGGTAGAAATTGTACTTTCATCATATGGTCTTATTTGGCCAATTTGGCATTTGTATTGCATAGATCTATCTTCTAATCTTTTGCTTTGTAGTTCTTAGCCTATTGGGGCAGTTGTAAAACAAAATCAGAAGTCCACCTTGCCATTGTTTGCAAGTGGCCTATTGTACACGCACTACATATAAAGTGCCAAAATCATCATTTCTGGGGGGGTACTTTGATTGAGTGAATTTGGGGGGGTGTCTCTTGTGCTTTTGTTCTCTTGTGTTCCTTCCTTTTTGCTGCTATGGGTTCTTCTAAGTTTCCTCTCTTAACTCCTCATAATTATGTTACTTGGAAAATTGATGCATGGAGTAAACTTATGGAAAAAGGACTCACTCATTACATTGATGGAACTATTGTTGCTCCCACTGATCCTAAGGTTGATCCAGTTGGTCACTTGGATTGGCTCACTAAAAATATCATGACAATTGGTACCTTAAGAAAGTATGTATCAAAGGATCTCATTTTTCATATTGAGAAATGTACTCTAATCAAAGATGCTTGGAAAAAGTTTCTAGACTTGTATGGTCAAGTTGATGAGATTAGGGGATATCAAATTGATAGTGATCTCACCATGTTAGATCCCAAGAACTTTGATACTATACAAGATTATGTCACTAAGGCAAATGAGTTGAGGGCACAACTCAAAGATTGTGGCATTGATAAGAAGGATACTCAATTGATATTCAACTTGATAGGCAAGCTTCCACAAGAATATGTAGCATTTGTTTCTAGTTTCCAAACCCATAGGATGACAATGGGTTCAAGCTACACAATGCCTACATTTGATGCTTTCAATGAAATGTTGATGATGGAACAAACTAAGCTGATAAGCATGGGCATTCTTAAGGCTTCTAAGTCTCAAGCATTAGTGGCAAATCAAGGGAACAAAGGAAATCAAGGAAAGGACAACTCAAACAAGAAGAAATGGCAATCAAAGCCTAAAGAAAAAGCACCATCTTCTCCACAACAAGGAAATTCATCCTCTTCCAAGAGAGATAATTCACCAAAGAGGGAGAGACCTACTTTTGCTTATTGTAAAAAGATTGGTCATGAGGAGCATCATTGCCATTCTAAGAAGATTGATGAGCTCACACATATCATCAAAAAGCATAACATTGATTTGCCTAAAGTCTACAAGAAGGATGATTCATCAACTTCCACTTCCTCACATTCAAAAGGAAAAGGGCAAGCATTCATGGCTTCTACAATTGGGAAGACTCACTCTTTTGGAACAAGAAAAGGAAAAGCTCTATGTGCTACTATTAGTCATAATTCAAGGAGATGGCTTCTAGATTCAGGGGATTCTCGTCATATGGCATCTTCGCAGTCTATGTTCTCTACATTTGAGCCTTGCACCATGCCACAGATTTTGATGGGCAATCATACATACATGGATGTGATTGGGAAAGGATCTATTGACATTGGGGATAACTCCTTCAATGATGTGTTGTGTGTACCCCACTTGACAAACAATCTCCTTTCTATCTATCAAATCACACATGGTGCAACTAAGAGAGTTGTGGAGTTCACACCTGACTCGGTTTTCATTAGAGACTTGGAGACTAGAGCTATCATTGCGACTAGGGTGGTTGATCATGCATCTCGGTTATACTCCTTTTCAGATTTTGTTGATGATGATGATTTCACATTTGATGATTCTACACATGATGGTCACACTTCTTGTGATGGTTCAGATTTTGAGGAGAACTTTGGGCACTTGAACATGGGGATTCTTACATGTGACCCCATTCTTGAGCCTTGTATTTCATCTCCTCATATTGATATCACATCACCTATTGCACCTGATGATGCAGATAGTGCGACAGTTTTGCCTTCATGTGATTCAGTGCAGTAGGATATTTATTGTCTTCCAGCTTCAGATTCATGGGATGATTACTTGACAGACATTGCAGGTTTATTTATGGAATCCTACATTGCAAATTTGGGAGACATCATTGATGACATTCATCTTCTCTTTGATGAAGGTGATCCTTCTTCGATTGTTGCGAGGGAACACTCTGACCCTCTTGTTCATTCTCTACATGACATTCTTTCGAGGTTGACATGATTGTGGATACTTATGTACAACAGTTGGAGGAGGTCTCTTTATGTTTTGAGGAGACATGTGAGTCTTTGGGACATGTTCTACATCCATCTCCACTAGATCTTGGAGTGCCTTTTTCAGCAATGTGGCACAGTTTACCACCTTTGGAGGGGGTATCTTTCAGCATCGACATGGGGACACTTGAGCAGTTTTCAGAGATTCCTTTCATCATGAGTTTTCTTCATACATCTTCCCTTCATGATTGGGGAGACTTCATGGATACACCTTTGGTTTTGTTTCTTCCTAAGGGGAGGAATGTTGTTCGATGTTCGTGGAGCAGTTTCTTCATACATCGAGTTTCTATCATTGGTGCAAATTCCACATTGAGGGGGGGCTTCCTAGCTTCTCTTCTTCTCTCATATGGGGGGGACTTTTTCCTCACATGGGGTTTTGTCCTTCACATTCTTCTATGAGAGTTCTCTTGTATGTTTTCATCTCTCTTTTGGGGGAGGGTTTTTTCCCATTGGGTTTTTCTCTCTTTCCCCACTTTGTGAGAGATTTCATTACATTGGTTTGCATGCATTTGCATTTGTACATGGGTAACATGGCCTAGTAGTCGGGACTCATCTTGCATTGCTTAGTTGCATTGTAGACTTAAGTGCATTCCCCTAAGTTGCACTTAAGGGGGGGTGTTGGTGTAAATAATTATTCATCTTAGATATTATTACACTTACTTAAGTTTACTTAGGAAATGCATTTCATAGTAGTTTGGGTATGAGACACTTGGGTGTTTGTGCCACATTGGGATAGTGTGTGTAGGAGAAATTCCACTTTTATGGTGTTGATCTTGTTGTTACACTCCACATTCAGTGGGTGATCCACCTCATGTGGAATATTATATTGTTTCTCCTACCTACCCACACCTATTTCCTACCTACCCTTGTTTCTTATTGAGCCACATGTCATCTTTGTGTGCTCACATATCCCTAGCCTTGCCTATATAAGTAAGCTCATCTACATTGTATGTAATTAATATTATTGATCATTTTCTATTGATGAGAATACAGTTTATTCTTGTCCTATATTGTGTCTCTATTTTGTACATTTCATTGAGCTCTTGATCTTGGCAAAATCCCACAAAATGAATTTGACTACACTCCACATTGGAAAATAAAATAAAATAAAAATTAACAATACAATCACATTTGCAACACTTTTACACAAAAAGACATTAATTCTCTATTAAAATAAGGCCTAGGTAAATTGGGGAAATACAACATGATTTTTTGGAACCTCCAAAAAAATTTCATTAACCATGGAATTTAATTTGCACAAACAAACATTAATATATCCAAGATAATAGTTGAAGCAACATTCATAATTAAATTAACATTGATACTTTATAATTAAGTAATACTTTTATAATTAAATAAAAATCAATAATAAATTCAGTTCATCATAATAACACAAAATCATATAAGCAAATAACATTTTAACAAATTTAATTTTAATTTTAATTTATCATACATAATTATGTTCATTTTACAATCAATCTATAAAGATTCTTTCAATTCATGTTCACAACTAGTAATTCAACTTAAATTCTAATCATAATTGTGGATTTATAATTCACGCCACTTCTTTAAGTTTTCCCCTTTTCATTTTGTCTAAGTTTGCGGCTTTCCTTTCGGTTGGGGATGTTTTGGGTTGTAGTTCGCTTGTGCCCGCCACGTGTTGGCACGACGCGCCTTTTCGATGGCCTCTTTTTCTCTAAGTCGCGGAGCCCCACTTGAGCACCACATGATGTTGTTTTTTTTCTTTTCCCCCGTCAACTCATCCGCAGTTTGAAGGTATAAATGTTTAAGTGCACGTGGCAACCTCGCGGGATGTTTTGAGGTTACAATTTTTGCTGCAAGGCGAGACTCCCCATCCTGTCGTCATGTGTCACTCCAAAGAAATTGCCGAAAGCTCCACACACTCAATTAACAGAAAGCAGTGCACTTCTCGTGAGGTACAAACAATGTAATGAGTAGTTACGAACCAATTTTGGGGCACTGGTCCAGATATGTCAAGGAGTTTGTTGCAGAGGAGCGATTAAGATGCCCTTTTTTATCCGCTTAACAAAAAGGTGGGCTCGTTTGAGCTACAGGTAGAAGTAGTCATCACTTTCACGGTATTTGTTCACCTTGCAAAATGATGACTTGGTGCCAGTTGACATTTTTCATGATACTTTCTTGTTTTCCCATGTAGCAGGCAGTTAGGCCCTCCCCTTTTTAACTTGGGAAATATTTGTGAGAGCAAGTCTTTTGAACTTTTGATTCTAGAGAATACAGATAAGATTTCTAGATAGGATTTTAGCCTCAAAGCTATTATTGTTCTTCTAAATTAAGTAATCAAACTGTGCCTCGGGCCTTTTGGGCTATTTTGTTCAGTGCACATTAATAATTTTCTGTGTAATTTAATATTCAGTCTTAACTCTAGTAATGTATGCCTAAACTCTGCTAGTTGAATCATGTTACATACTCTTTCATTCTAGTAGATGTTTCATGTGTGCTTTGCTTCATGTTTTAAGGATCTTTGAATGTATCTTGAGGAATGTTCACAAGGCATGTAGATTTTTTAATGGGCCTTAGAATTGCACGTATTTAAAGTTCTATGTGCTGGTTGTTCAACAAAATTTCAAGTTAGGTGTATCACCTTAGATTAGATAATTTTTTATGTTCCTTCTTTCCATTTTCCCTCTTAATGAATGAAGAGCCAACTTCTAAAACCCTAAAGGTTACTCAATGGAAACGCACAGGTTCCCCAACATTGAGTTTCCCATAAGACTGTGTTTCTAGAAGCAATTTTAGAGATCAACAATAATATTAATGTCAACATCGTCTATATGATCAACATAAGATAAAATTATACAACCATGAGTGTTTTATACAAATAGCACCATTAAAATAAGATGATAAGGAAAGGGAAGGGAGTGGACCTTTCAAAGGAGTTCCATAGGATAAAAAACAATTAAGTATGGTGTTTTGTCATTAATTGATGAGATGAAAGGGTTCATTGAATGAAGATATCCTAGCATTAATAAAAAAAATAATGTATTCCATTGAGAGTTCTATGTATTGTGAACATATGGATTTCAATCATAATATTTGGGAAGATGTGTCTTTGAAGGGACATGATACTTTCGGGATTGACTTAGATATTAAGATGGACCATTAGTCAAATAATTATATGGTTAGACACTTCACACCAAAGATGGATATGTGAAAGTTTAGTAGGAAGAATCCAAGTAATTAGCTCTACCAAATGAAATAGTTATTTAATCTTCATCATGTTCCATGCCAACAAAAGGTTACAATGGAATCCTTATGCTTGGAAGAAAACCAATTCATTTGGTAATGTTGAGTGTGCGATGATAATAAAATGAAGGGATGTGTTATCATGTGATATGTTTCTAAAAGGATCTTAATACACATTATTGTAACAATATTATGGATAGCTACTTCAACTAACTTGCCAAATTAAAAAAAAAAAGCAATTAAGTGTTATAATCAACAATTCTAAACTAGTGTAGTACCAAATTTCCATGGTGTAGTAGACATTGTATTGGGAGTTTAGTGGCTTACAACAATTGGGAAAGTTGAGATGAACTTTCAAGATCTATTCATATTTTTCTCTAAAAGAGAGAGAGAATCAAATACATTAATATTCTTAACAGGGGGTCAAATGGGTTTGTAGTCTAATTGTTTTCATTTTAAGAGCATATCACCAAAAGGCTTATACATTACTAAATCCACAAGTGATTATAGATAAGCACTTAATATATTTGTGGGGGATGTTAAAAGAATTGCCTCCTAAAATAAATCTTGATCATGCCATTCATCTAGTATTAGAGATCCAATTACACATCAATTCTTATAGGCATCCATATCTACAAAAAAGTTAGATCAAGAAGATGGTTTATGAGATGCTAGAGGTAGGAATTATTTTACTCCTCTCTAGTGGTAATATTGTCCAAGAAGATGGTTTATAAGATGCTAGAGGTAGGAATTATTTTACCCTTCTCTAGTGGTAATAGTGTGCAAGAAAGATGACACTTGGAGGATGTGTCTTTATAAGAGAGATCTCAAGAAGTACACAAAAGATAAGTTTCTCATTTGAATAACAAATGGTTTGTTAGACAAGCTTAATAATGATATTCATCCTATAAAACTTGTTCTTTATTCTAATTGTCATCAAATTAGGATTATAGTTGAGGTTGAATATAAGATAGCTTTTCTAATCCATGAGGGCCACTATGAATTATTAGTAATTTATTTTAATCTTATAAATGCACCATTTGTATTTCAAAATTCAATTAACTCTATCTTCAGGACATTTTTGTGGTAATTTGTTTTGGTATTTTTTGATGACATATTAATAAATAGCAAAACTTGGGAGGAACACTTGTAACATGTAAGTCATTTTTTAGACATTTTTGAACAACTTTATGCTAAGTCATCCAAGTGTGTGTTCAGAGCTAAAAAAAAACTGAGTACCTAATGAGCCTATTAATTAACTTTTTTATATCATAATTCATGACACTTTACCCCATGTTTGTAATGTCATTCCAATATATTTGTTAGCTTTACCTTGATTCCATGAAGCATTAACTATGATGGATGATGATTGATAAGAATTTCTATGTTTAGTTGGTTAATGCTAAATTATGGTATATATTATGATTAATGGTAGTAATTGAATTTTGAGTATATGTGGAAGGATTAATATGTTATTTGTGGAAGGATTGACTCATTCATGAAGTTGAAAAGAAGAAAAACAAGTTGACGGTTGTCAACATGTAGCCATTGTTAGAAGTGCAAAGAAAGTCAAAAACTAATTTCAATAAAATGTAGATCTCTCCCTCTAGACACATAAAAATTTCCATTAAAATATCTTCTTAATTAATGTTAATGTTTCTCATTATCACGTGAATCCTCATTATATAATATTCTTATTATTTATTCATAAGACCTTATTCCATTTTTCATTATAATATTCATATCATAATATATTATCTCATTATTCTTGAAGGGATGGCAGAGGCCATAGTGGTTGTTTTGTGCCAACCAAGTGTCAATAATGGCTATGCTTTCATGATTTGCACAATGGTTTTGAAGGGATGGCAGAGGCCATAGTGGTTGTTTTGTGCCAACCAAGTGTCGTTGCAGGAAAATTCAAACAAATCAGTATCCTTCGTGTCTGTGAAAAATAAGAGCATTCGAATAAATCGGGTTTGATTTAAAAATTGATAGAGATTGAAGAGCTTGGTTTTTTATCTGTTGGATTGTGTTGTCTTTTTTCGAGAAATCTTTCGGTGAATATCTTGCATTGGCCTGAACGTTTCTAAAGCAATTTCAACAAATCTTTGCATTGGCCTGCGCAGGTCTCTATGAGGCATTTTTTAAAAAACATTTGCCAGGTGTATTTGCTAAAAAATCTCTAAAACTCCTCCACACTTCTCTGAAGCAATCTACAAACAGTTTATATCGCCTTGTCTCTGCTTCCCATTTTTTGCATGCTTGTCTACAGAGCATCTGCTCACAGCCCTCCATGCAGGCCCCAGAGAGCCCACTCTAAGCCCTTTGAGTGCCCACGCAGGCCTCATAGAGACCTGCGCAGGTCCCTGGAGACCTACGTGAGCCCTCCTCATTCTCCCTTCTACTTTAATTTTAGTTTGGTATTTTTTATTTTTTATTTTAAATTAGATTTTTAAATTTTCTTTTTTAGATTTTTTAAATTTTCTTTTTTTAATTAGTTTTTAAAATTAGATTTTTAATTGCCTTTTAAAGTTAGATTTTTTAGATTTTTAGATTTTTAATTTAGTTTTTAAAATTAGCTTTTAAAGTTAGATTTTTTAATCAATTTTTAAAGTTCAATTTTTTTTAATTAGTTTTTAAAATTAGATTTGTAATCAATTTTTAAAATTAGATTAGATTTTTTGTAATTAGATTGTAGTTTAAATTTTTTCTTTAAGTAGCCTAAATTAGACTAGTTTAGCTTAAATTAGACTAGTTTAGCTTAAATTAGACTAGTTTAGCTTAAATTAGCTAGCTAACATATTAGGAAGGTTTTCTTTCGCTTTCTTTTTCCTGTTATTTAGGTTAGAAAATTTGTTTTAGCCTAGATTTCTTTGTTATTAGTTTAAACTTTCTTTTTGTTAGCTATAGGGGTTGAGTTTGTTTCAAATCTTGGGAGGCTGATCTTTTGAATTTTGTCTTGTGTAGAGCATTTATTCTCGTGTGTCGAAGATTATAATTTTGAAACTACTAATGACAATTGGTGCAGGATGTTCGACGAAGACTTGATTTTGAAACCAATTGTCTTTTTAAAGTACCAAACACAGTGTCTTTTATGTCTTGAGAAATAGGCTCTTTTTGTTTTACCTTTTAGAGGACTTGCCTCTCGAGAAGCCCTTAAGGCTTGGCGAGAGAGAACAATCCAAGTGGCAACGAGGCTAAGGCCAAGCTCATCCAAGCCACTATAAATAAATGTGTCTGTGAGGAAACTCAACAACAGGTATCGATGTGTCATACCGACGTATGTCTCCATCAACATCCTGATGCAGGAGCATCCCTGGTTCGTAGAAATCTTGCATCAACCAAAAAAAATTCCTTTATGTTTTGCTTTTTGTTTATAGTTTCAACATTTCTTTCTGTGTTTCCTGGATTTGTCACACTGAAACCTGTGGAGTTGGATTTTGCTTGAAGACTTGATCATCTTCCTTATTCCCAAACCGTGGAGCATTTGGATCATTTTCCGACAAGTTATCGCTACCAGTTTCCAAGACAATTTTCTATTACCAGTTGCTTGGACCTATTTGCATTGGTGATCTACCAGATCCTTTTCGTAGCTTGTGGAGCCTTGAGCATTGATTCTGATGTTCCTTGGTGTGTGGCCGACCTTTCCTCATGATTTACACTTCATCCTTTGGATTTTCCAAAGGAATTGCTTTGGCAGAGGCCGACCTTGTTAGTTTTACACATTAGGTCTTGTTCTTCAGGTTTTTTATTCCTTTTTGGGTTGACCGGATCCCCTTGGATAGTATAAATCATTGTAATAGAGCATTTCAATGTATCGAGGAAGTTAGACAGAGCATAGAAGATAGATCCTAAGATTTGAGGTCCAAGTTGTGACATGTTTTATATTTTGAGCATGTTCAATAGCAGGCCTATGAGCCAGTTACTGTAACCCGGTTGTTACCGGTTGGTTGTAATCAGTTTTCATGATATAATTCAATATGTTTTGCATTGCCTCCATCATGTCCTTATGTTTTTGTCTATTTACTCTTGCTGACCAGTCTAGACTGATCTCTTTGAGGTCCCTCCTAGCCGATTACTGCTTCAAGTGGTATCAGAGCGAGCATTCATTACGGAGATTACGTTGTCCTAAGCAATTTTTGTTGTAGGGTGACGAACTGTGGATCCCACCTGCAACTATAGAGGACTGGCATAAATATGGCATGAAGAGGAAATAGGAATGGTGGAGCACGTGGGACCCTATTGTGATGGAAATGTTGAGAGGAATTGTAGCTCGGTTGGAAGCCGTTGAGATAGCCTAGTGAAGACAATGACACATTGAAGTTGTAAGTGAAGATGAAGGAGAAGAAGCCTTGACAGAACAAGTAAACCCACCGACGGTTGATCCAGATGAGGAAAGGTTTTTGAGGGTTTTGAGTAGGGCGAATACTAAACCTCATTTTACCCCACCAGAATATGATGAAAAGTTGGATTCAGATGAATTGATGGATTGGATCTCAGAGATGGAGAAATATTTTGATTTTGAAAACACTGCAGAAGAAAGGAAGGTGAAATATGCCTGTACCCAGTTGAAAGGTCATGCATCTCTTTGGTGGGAGCATTTGTAGGTTGATAGACAAAGAAGAGGAAAATAGAAGATCAAGGCATGGGATCGTATGGTCGCTAAGTTGAAAACAAAATTTATGCCAGATGATTATAAAGTAAATCTGTTCCAGAAGTTGCAGAATTTGAGACAGAAGGAATCTAGTGTGAAGGAGTACACCGAGGCATTTTACAAGTTGAATATTAGATCCGGACATGTTGATGATGATGTTGAACAAGTTGCAAGATATTTGAATGGATTGCAGGTGTTTATACAAGATAAACTCAATTTGATCGAATTGCAGAGTGTTCAAGAAGCTTACCAGTATGCCCTAAGAGAAGCTAAACAAAAGACATGAGCAGAGGCAAAGAGGTAGAGGTGGAAGGTTTTCCGGAGGAAGATTTCAAGGAGGAAGAGGATATACTAAAGGTAGAGGAACCTATACAGATCACAAAAAGGACAAGGAAGTGAGAAAAGAAGGTAATTCATACCAGAAATATGATAGAAATTTCTACCAGAGGAGAGAACCAGATGGCTACCAGAATGAGAATTTTGGAAAAGACGACATAAGATAAGACAGGAGAGTGTTTAGAGGAACTTGCTTTAAGTGTGGAGGAGAAGGAAATCGTTCTTTTGAGTGTAAGAAGACAGAGAATACCAGAAGAACGGTAGTGGTGGAAGAAAACCCCATCGGATCAGATAATAAACCGGAAGATGGAGAACTTTTGATGATGAGGAGAGCTTTGTGTCATATCGAGAGAGATAAAGATCCCTTGTAGAGGAAGAATTTGTTCAAGATAATATGTAAGGTATCCGATAAGTGTTGTAAAGTTGTCATTCATAGTGGTAGTTCAGATAATCTTGTTTCAGAAGAGATGGTGAATAAGTTGAATTTGAAAAGATTAAAACACCCTAAGCCTTATCAGATAGCATGGATTCAGGATGAACATAAGTTGTTAGTAAATGAACAATGTTTGGTGAAATTGAAAATTGGGAATTATCATGATGAAGTCTTGTGTGATATTATGCCTATGGATATTTGTCACCTTTTTTGGGGTAGACCTTGGCATTTTGATAGACAGGCAATACATGATGGGAGGAAGAATACATACAATATTGTGGCCTATCGAATGAAGAAAACCTTGTTGCCCTTGGAGGAACCTTTAAAGAGTGAAGTCTATACGAATACTAGAATCTGTTTATGGATGGAAGGAAATTCTTGGATGGATTGAGACATGAGAATGTGTGTTTTGCCTTAGTTCCTAAAAAGACTGAGAATCTGAAGCTTCAAGAAGAACAATCGAAAGAGATAAAAGATTTGTTGACAGAATATGAAGACATCATTTCAGATAATGTATCTGATGGATTACCACCTATGAGAATTATCAGTCATTACATGGATCTAGTTCTCAGAGCTAGTTTGCCTAACAAAGTTGCACATTGGATGACACTGGCAGATAATGAAGAGTTCAATAGACAAGTGCAGGAGTTGTTGAAGAAAGGTTTGATCAGGGAAAGTCAGATCCCTTGTGCAGTACTAGCAGTAATAGCACCTAAGAAGAATGGAGAATGGAGAATGTGTACCGATTCCAGAGCAATAAACAAGGACACAGTGAAATACCACTTTCCTTTGCCTAAGATGTATGACATAATGGACTGTTTGAGCGCAGCCAAGTACTTTACAAAGATAGACTTGAAGAGTGGATATCATCAGATCAAGATCAGAGAAGGAGATGAGTGGAAGACAACATTCAAGACAAATGAAGGATTGTATGAATGGTTGGTGATGCCTTTTGGGTTAACTAATGCACCGAGTACTTTCATGAGGCTGATGAATGAGGTGTTGAAGAAATTATTGGGTAAGTTTGTTATTGTATATTTGGATGACATTCTCATTTTCAGTAAGACAAAAGAAGAGTATTTGTTACATTTGAGACAAGTTTTGTAGAGGTTGAGACAAGAAAAGTTGTTGATAAATCTTAAGAAGTGTACTTTCATGAAAGATGAGTTAGTCTATTTGGGATTTGTGATATCTGAGGATGGTTTGAAGATGGACCTTGAGAAAGTAAAAGCAATTGTTGAGTAGCCTACACCGGAAAGCATTGGAGAGGTAAGATCATTTCATGGATTGGCTAGTTTCTATAGGAAGTTCATCAGAAATTTTAGTTTAGTTTGTAACCCTATGACTGAGACAATGAGGGGAGATCGGAAGGAATTCAAGTGGACCACCGGTTCAAACAAAATTATTGAATTGTTGAAACCGAAAGTGACTGAACAGCTTGTGTTAGCTTTATCGGATATCAAAAAACTATTTCAAGTGGATTGTGATGCAAGTGGAACAACAATAGGAGCAGTCTTGAGTCAGGAAGGGAGAGCAGTAGCTTATTTCAGTGAGAAATTGAATGATGCTCGGGGGAGATATTTAGTGAATGATCAAGAATTTTATGCCATAGTTCAAGCCTTGAAGAAGTGGAGACATTACCTGTTGCCTAAGGAGTTTGTATTGTATACGGATCATCAAGCTTTGCAGTATTTGAACAGTCAGAGTAAGTTGAATAAGAGACATATGAGATGGGTAGAACTTTTGTAGAGCTACACCTTTCTGTTGAAGCATAGAAGTGGGAAATCTAACAAAGTTGTTGATGCATTGAGTAGGAGAAGGAATTTTCTGACAGAGATGAGAGTAACAGTATTAGGATTTGAGGAAGTGAAGACCTTGTATGATGATGACCCGGATTTTGTAGAACCTTGGAGAGCATGTAGAGAACCGGTTACGGTAGATAGAAGCAAGTAGTTGGATTACTTCATTCAGGATGGGATGTTATTCAAAGGAATACAGTTGTGCATACCTAAGAGTTCTATGAGGGAAAATTTGATAAAGGAGAAACATAGTGGAGGATTAGTCGGACACTTTGGTGTTGACCAAACAATAACAGTGGTGAGTGAGCATTACTTTTGGCCCCAGATTCATAAGGATGTTAAGAAATACGTGCAAAGTTGTAGAGTTTGTCAAGTTGCAAAGGGTAGTAGTCAGAATGTGGGATTGTATAAACCTTTGGCAGTACCAGTAAGACCTTGGGAGGATATAAGCATGGATTTCATATTTGGATTGCCTAAAACATAGAGAGGGAATGATTCTATATTTGTGGTAGTGGATAGATTCTCCAAGATGGCTCATTTGATACCTTGTAAGAATACATCAGATGCATTACATGTAGAAGACCTATTTTTCAAGGATGTAGTGAGATTGCATGGATTACCTAAAAGCGTAGTTTTAGACAGAGACACTAAGTTTATTGGCTATTTTTGGAAAACACTTTGGAAGAAGATGAAGACAGATTTGATGTTCAATTCTACTTTTGACCCACTGACTGGTGGACGGACAGAAGTAGTTAACCGTAGCTTGGAAAATTTGTTGAGATGTATAGTTGGAGACAAAACCGAAAGTTGAGACTTGATTCTTGCACAAGCAGAGTTTGCCTACAATAATTCAATAAACAGGAGTACCGGAAGAACACCTTTTAAGATTGTTATCGGAGCACACCCTAGAGGTATATCATAATTAAGAGATATTATCAGTGAAGACCAAAGAAGTTCAGAAGCAGAATAATTTGCAAATCACATGAAGGACTTACATATTCAAATTACGCAACATTTGGAGGGCGTGAACAACAAGTATAAGGAGAAAGCAGATGAGAAGAGAAGATATAAGGAATTTGAAGTTGGCAATGAAGTGATGGTGTATCTGAGAAAAGAAATATTCTCGGCTGGAACTTATAACAAGTTGCAGATGAGAAAGTTTGGACCTTGCAAGATTTTGAGAAATTTCAGTTTTGGAAATGCATATGAAGTGGAGTTACCAAATAGTCTGACTGTATGAGTATTTCAGTTGTGTTTAACATTGTAGATCTTCATGAGTATCATGAACCAGAATTCAGTGAGGACAGTATTGCAGACTTGGTGAAACAATTTCCTTGAAAGGAACCAAATCAGATTGAAGACATTTTGGATAGTAGGATTGGGTGTAGTACCTAGAGCAGTCAATATAAGGAGTATCTTGTGAAGTGGAAGGAAAGACCAGTTGAAGATTCATCTTGGATTTCTCAGGCAGAGATGGACCGCCTTGGTTTTCCTCTTAACCTAGCAAAGTGAGAGACTCACTTTTTTTCAACAACCCCGGATGTCTGATGCAAGAGCATCCCCGGTTCATAGAAATCTTGCATCAACCAAAAATATTTCCTTTATGTTTGTAGTTTCAGCTTTTCTTTTTGTGTTTCTCGGATTTGGTTCACCAAAACTTGTGGAGTTGGATACTGCGTGAAGACTTGATCATCTTCATTATTCCCAAACCACAGAGCATTTGGATCATTTTCCAGAAAGTGATCTATAATTCATCCTTTGGATTTTCTGAAGGAATTTCTTTGGCGGAGCTCGACCTTGTTGGTTTTACACATTAGGTCTTGTTCTTCGGGTTTTTGATCCCTTTTTGGACTGACCAGATCCCCTTGGATCATATAAATAATTGTAATAGAGCATTAGAATGTATCGAGGAAGTTAGATAGAGCATAGAAAATAGATCCTATGATTTGAGGTCCCGGTTGTGACCTATTCTATATTTTGAGCATGTTTTAGCATGCATGTGAGTTGGTTATTGTAACACAGTTGTTACCGATTGGTTGTAATCAATTTTCATGATATAATTCAATTTGTTCTTTATTGCCTCCATCATGTCCTTGTGTTTTTGTTGTGTTTACTCTTGTTGATTGGTCTGGACTGGTCTCTTTGAGGTCCCTCCTAGCCAGTGACTGCTTCACATCTGTGTGATGCGTAAAAAACCTGCAAGGGATAGGAGGCCTCATTGATTTGAGTGAAATGTCGCATGTATGGCCTCCTGAATGGGTTCCCTTAATAAAAGCCTCTTGTTTTAGAATCCAAAAACCTTCTAGTTGTTGGTACAAGAGGTCAAACCTCTAATGTCGTCTCATGTCCTTACAGTTCTTTGTAGAGATACAAAGTTCGCCATGGGGAGTTTTCATGGGGATTGATGTTTGGCTACCCCAGAGAAGTGAGTGTCGTGGAGTTGATCCAATGGGGTCAAGCATCTAATTATCTACTCTAAGAAAGCATATTTGGGGAAACCCAAGTGAGATTCAACAGTTATTGTCCTGGCCAACCTTATAATTATGCTTGAATGTGTTTTTATTTCAAAATCAAACAAACATTCTGTCTGTTGTGTTTTCCGAGTGTGTGCAAAACAAACAAGAACATTTTACAATCAACTCCACACTTGAAATTGAAAAAAATTATAAAAACCTTGGTCTAAACTTTCAAGTATCCATCCACATTGTAAAACAAAAACTTTGCAAAACAACATTTTCATTGAAACATTGAACTTGTGTTCTCAAAACAAACATTTCAAATATCTCGAGACATCATTTTCCAGTTCTGATCTTTTAGGTTCTTGCATAGTCACATCATCACACCTTTAGTACCTTTCATACCACCATTAGATCATACCCTCACATACTTCCTTTAGGTCTTATCCTTGCATCATGTCCTTAGGTTCCACCATTAAGTCAAACTTTTGCATACCACCATTAGGTTATACCCTTGCATCATTCCCTTGGATCATATACCCATAATCCATGCATAGCCTTATGTCATTTTCTTAGGACATACCCCCACCTCTTGCATACTTTCTCCATTCCTTTAGGAAATAACCTTAAACCTTGCATAAGTTCCTTAGGTCATTTCATCATTGGTCCTAGCATTTCATTATTACTTGCATACCAAAAATTAAAAAAAACCAAAAACATTGCTTGCACTTAGGATTTCTCATCTTAGGTCTGACATCAACTTTAGATCGCCAATCACCCTTATCACTTGAGGTGCATCTTCCTTGAGTTAAGGAAATATCAGTTTCTTTGAGTTGGTATTTCGCTTGGAGTTCATCATCTCCTATCATAGCATGCCCTCTCTTTGATCACTTACCATTGTGTCTATCCATCATAGCACAAGTCAAACCTCACATTGCAAATATTTTCAGACCTAGAGTATCCTTATTCCTTGCATCAAACATCATTCATTCTTATATCCCATTTAGGGTTTAGTTGCACATCGCATTCCTATCATATATCTATCGCATTTTGCATCAATCCTTTAGCACATTCCTATCTCAATAATATCATATAGATTTTTATTTTTTTGCATTGATCCTTATCATATTCCAATCTCACCTTCCTATCACATGGCTTGCACCTTAATATTTGCATTGATCCTTAGTTACATCATAATCTCACTCATATCATATAGTTCCCTCTTTGCACTTTAGGGTTTGCATCATACCTTGAGTCTCATTCATCACCATATCCATAAACCTTAGGTTAAAGATCTAAACAATCGCTTATGTCTCCTAACTCGAGAATCAAAATGTTTCAAAATCTAATATTTCAAGATGGAGACAACCTCATTGATTTTGATGAAGAAGAAAACATTAGTGTTGTGACTAGTGAAACAAGTGATGAAGAAATAACTCAGTTCACCATTGACAACGCATTTCATGATCATAGATTTACTGAACTTCTTAAAGAGGTGGTTAAACGTGATCCACAAACCTACTTCAAAGCCCTTGCTGATGAGGGAATTAAATTGCCACCTGATTTTGAAATATCATTGCTCACAGTTAAGGACAAATCAAGAGTTAGTAAATCTAAACCTGCAAGGACAAACAATGACGAGAGGATAAAAGATCACAGGCCTTTTTACTTGCAACCAAGATACAAGAGATCTACGAAAACATTGAAACCTATGCCTACCAATGATCCCGTTTTGAGTGAATTGAGAACATTGAGACTAGAAATAGACACTCTCAAGAATAATAAGGCATCGTCACACAAGTTTTCTATTGAGGACATATGTCCCTATCATTTTGATCCTAGTATTCCAATGCCACTTTTTCCTAGTCACTGGGAAATACCAAAACTGGATAAGTACAGAGGAAAAGGAGACCCTAAAGATCACTTGAGATAATTTTGTGTTGCTACCTTAGAATTTGCAGTAGATGAAACATACCTTATGAGACTATTATCCTGCAGTCTTGGAGGAAGCGGTATGGAATGGTTCTCCCGATTACCTCCGACCATAAAATCTTTCCAAGAATTGGCTGATAAGTTTGTCTTACACTATGCTTACAACTATGAACATAAGGTGACCATGATGGACCTCTTCAATACAAAACAAAAACAAGGAGAATCCTTTGTATCATTTATGCAAATATGGAGACATCTCACAAAAAGAGCACCTTATGACATTCCCGATAAGAAACTTGTTGACCTCTTTTGTCGCAATTTAAACAAGGAAATTGGAAGAGAACTTCGCCTCAAATGTTTGGACACCTTTGATGAGGTCATAGACATGGGAATCCGCATTAAACAAACCCTTATTGACGATGGTACTATAAATATAAATGATGATAAAGATCACAAAGGATCGAGTTCAAACCATAAAATACCCTTTTGGGCTAACAATAAGAATGTGGTTAATGACGGAAATGTTGACATGAAAAATGCTAAAAAATTATCACCTGTTTACAACCTTAAGAGTTCATCCCCAGACAAAGGAAAAGAGAAATAAAGAAGCTTCCCTAAATGAAATTTTACACCATTGGGACAACCGCTTGAATCAACATTGAAAGAACTCCTTGAAAACAAATAAGGGAATACAATCCTCAAGTTAAACCCCCATGGTGGAATGATGATCACTTTTGCGACTACCATAGACACGCGGATCATAAGACTAATAGTTGTAATAAACTCTAACATATCTTACAAGACCTTCTTGATGAGGGAAAGATTTTGGTTGATGGACATACTCCTTCCAGTAACTCCAACCGTGATGCAAGAGCATCCCTGGTTCATAGCAATCTTGCATCAACCAAAAATATTTCCTTTATGTTTTTCTTTCTGTTTGCAGTTTCAACATTTCTTTCTGTGTTTCTCGGATTTGGCTCACTAAAACCTGTGGAGTTAGATTTTGCTTGAAGACTTGATCATCTTCCTTATTCCCAAACTGTGGAGCATTTGGATAATTTTTCAGCAAGTTATTGCTATTGGTTTCTGAGATAGTTTTCTATTACCGGTTGCCTGGACCTATTTGCATTGGTGATCTACTGGATCATTTTCGTAGCTTGTGGAGCCCTGAGCATTGATTTTGATGTTCTTTGGCATGTGGCCAACCTTTCCCCATGATCTGCACTTCATCCTTTAGATTTCCAAAGGAATTTCTTTGGCATAGGCCAACCTTGTTGGTTTTACACATTAGGTCTTGTTCTTCATGGTTTTGATCCCTTTTTGGGCCGACCGGATCCCCTTGGATCATATACATCATTGTAATAGAGCATTAGAATGTATCGAGGAAGTTAGATAGAGCATAGAAGATAAATCCTAAGATTTGAGGTCCCGGTTGTGACCTGTTCTATATTTTGAGCATGTTTTAGAAGCCTGTGAGTCGATTACTGTAAACCGATTATTACCGGTTGGTTGTAATAAGTTTTCATGATTATTTTTGGCACCAGATTCATAAGGATGTTAGGAAATATGTGCAAAGTTGTAGAGTTTGTCAAGTAGCATAGGGTAGTAGTCAGAATGTGGGATTGTACAAACCTTTGATAGTACCGGTAAGACCTTGGGGGGATAGAAGAATGGATTTCATACTTGGATTGCCTAGAACACAGAGAGGGAATGATTCTATATTTGTGGTAGTGGATAGATTCTCGAAGATGGCTCATTTCATACCTTGTAAAAAAACATCAGATGCATTAAATATAGTAGACCTATTTTTCAAGGAAGCAGTGAGATTGCATGGACTACCTAAGAGAATAATTTCCGACAGAGACAGTAAGTTTGTTGGCTATTTTTGAGGAGAACACTTTGGAAGAAGATGAAGACAGATTTGAAATTCAGTTCTACTTTTCACCCATAGACAAATGTAGTTAACTGGAGCTTGGGAAATTTGTTGAGATGTTTAGTTGGAAACAAAACCGAAAGTTGGGATTTGATTCTTGCACAAGCAGAGTTTTTCTACAATAATTCAGTAAACAGGAGTACAAAAAGAACACCTTTTGAGATTGTTAATGGAGCACACCCTAGAGGTATATCAGAATTAAGAGATATTAGTTGTGAAGACCAGAGAAGTTCAAAAGTAGGAGAATTTGCAGATCACATGAAGGACTTACATATTCAAGTTAATTAACATTTGGAGCACATTAACAACAAGTATAAGGAGAAAGAAGATGAGAAGAGAATACATAAGGAATTTGAAGTTGGTGATGAAGTGATGGTGTATCTAAGAAAAGAAAGATCCCCGGTTGGAACTTATAACAAGTTGTAGATGAGAAAGTTTGGAACTTTCAAGATTTTGAGAAAGTTCGGTTCTGGAAATGCATATGAAGTGGAGTTACCGGATAGACTGAGTATTTCACCTATGTTTAACATTGCAGATCTTCATGAGTATCATGAACTAGAATTCAATGAGGACAGTGTTGCAGACTTGGCGAAACAGTTGCCTCGGAAGGAACCGGATCAGATTGAAGACAATTTGGATAGTAGGATTGGGCATGGTACCCAAAGCAGTCAGTATAAGAAGTATCTTGTGAAGTGGAAGGACAGACCAGTTGAAGATTCATCTTGGATTTCTTAGGCAGAGGTGGACCACCTTGGTTTTCCTCTGACCCTAGCAAAGTGAGAGACTCACTTTTTTTCAACAACCTCGAATGTCTAATGCAAGAGCATCCCCGGTTCATAGCAATCTTGCATCAACCAAAAATATTTCCTTTTTGTTTGTAGTTTCAACATTTCTTTCTATGTTTCTCGAAATTGGTTCACTGGAACATGTGGAGTTGGATTATGCTTGAAGACTTGATCATCTTCCTTATTCCCAAACCACAGAGCATTTGGAACATTTTCTGATAAGTTATTGCTATCTATTTTCGAGACAGTTTTCAGTTACTGGTTGCCTGGACCTATTTGCATTGGTGATCTATCGGATCCTTTCTGTGGCTTGTGGAGCCCTGAGCGTTGATTTTGATGTTCCATGGCATGTGGCCGACCTTTTCCTGTGATCTACAATTCATCCTTTGGATTTTCCAAAGGAATTTCTTTAGCAGAGGCCGACCTTGTTAGTTTTAAACATTAGGTCTTGTTCTTTGGGTTTTTGATCCCTTTTTGGGCCAGCCGGATCCCCTTGGATCGTATAAATCATTGTAATGGGGCATTAAAATGTATCGAGGAATTTAGACAGAGCATAGAAGATAGATCCTAAGATTTGAGGTCCCGGTTATGACATGTTCTGTATTTTGAGCATGTTTTAGCAGGCTTGTGAGCCGGTTACTGTAACCCGGTTGTTACCGGTTGGTTGTAATCAGTTTTCATGATATATTTCAATCTGTTCTACATTGCCTCCATCATGTCCTTGTGTTCCCAATGTGTTTACTCTTACTGACCGGTATGGAGTGATCTCTTTGAGCTCCCTCCTAGCCGGTCACTACAGTGGGTGGACACTTGAACTGATAGTTGAACCGAGGCAGACTGCGGGGTGGACCGGTAGATCATCGAGGAGAGGCAACCAGAATCTGTAGTTAGACCATCGAACCCCTGAGGTAGTTGCAAGTACCTATTGATAGATCATCCAACCAGATCAATTGATGGGACTCACTTTTCAATTAACCTCGAGAGTCTGATGCAGCAGAACTAGAGTAGGTCAAACCGACATTTGGATTTGATCCCGGAGAGACATCGATTCTAGTAATAGTCTAGTATTGGTATGTTCTTACCGATTGGTTTTGTAGTGTATGGAGCAAAGATGAATCAGGTTGCGGGTGGCTTCTGTAACTTGTGGATCGTTGAGCGATGTTGTTTTGGGCCTTGTCCGATGTTCCTGGAGGACTGCGTGTAGTTTTATGCATTTGAATATGTTCTTGGTGATTTGGTGAAATTGAAAATTGGGAATTATCATGATGAAGACTTGTGTGATATTATGCCTATGGATATTTGTCACCTTTTGTTGGGTAGACCTTGGCAGTTTGATAGACAGGCAATGCATGATGGGAGGAAAAATACATACAATATTGTAGCCAATGGGATGAAGCAAACCTTGTTGCCTTTGGAGGAGCCTTTGAAGAGTGAAGTCTGTACGAATGTTAGAATCTATTTGGTGAATGGAAGGAAATTCTTGGATGGATTGAGAAATGACAATATGTGTTTTGCCTTAGTTCCTAAAAAGACTGTGAATCCGGAGCATGAAGAAGAACAACTGGAAGAGATAAAAGATTTGTTGATAGAATATGAAGACAACATTTCAAATAATGTGACTGATGGATTACCACCTATGAGAAGTATCAATCATTGCATGGACCCAGTTCCCAGAGTTAGTTTGCCTAACAAAGCTACACATCAGATGACATTGGCAAAGAATGAAGAGTTGAATAGACAAGTGCAATAGTTCTTGAAGAAAGGTTTGATCAGAGGAAGTCTGAACCCTTGTGCAGAAATATTAGTATTAGCACTTAAGAAGAATGGATAATGGAGGATTTGTACCGATTCCAGAGAAATAAACAAGATCACAGTGAAATACCGGTTTCCTTTGCCTAGGATGGATGACATGATGAACTGTTTGAGTGGAGCCAAGTACTTTACAAAGATAGACTTAAAGAGTGGATTGATCATTAGATCGAGATTAAAGAAGGAGATGAGTGGAAGAAAACATTCAAGACAAATGAAGGACTGTATGAATGGTTGGTGATGCCTTTTGGGTTAACTAATTCACCGAGTACTTTCATGAGGTTGATGAAGGAGGTATTGAAGAAATTCTTGGGTAAGTTTGTTATTGTATATTTGGATGACATTCTCATTTTCAGTAAGACAAAAGAAGAGCATTTGTTGCATTTGAGACAAGTTTTGCAGAGGTTGGGAGAAGAAAAGTTGCAGATAAATATTAAGAAGTGTACTTTCATGATATATGAGTTAGTCTATTTGGGATTTGTGATATTTTAGGATGGTTTGAAGATGGACCCTGAGAAAGTAAAAGCAATTGTTGAGTGGCCTACACTGGAAATCATTGGAGAGGTAAGACCATTTCATGAATTGGCTAGTTTCTACCGGAAGTTCATTAGAAATTTCAGTTTAGTTTGTAACCCTATGACTGAGACAATGAGGGGAGATCAAAAGGAATTCAAGTGGACCACCGGAGCAAACAAAAATTTTGAACTGTTGAAGCAGAAAGTGACTAAGCAACTTGTGTTAGCTTTACCGAATTTCAATAAAGTATTTTAAGGGAATTGTGATGCAAGTGGAACAATAATAGGAGCTGTTTTGAGTCAGGAAGGGAGAGCAGTAGCTTATTTCAGTGAGAAATTGAATGATGCCCAGAGGAGATATCCAGTGTATGATCAAGAATTTTATGCCATAGTTCAAGCCTTGAAGAAGTGGAGACATTATTTGTTGCCTAAAGAGTTTGTGTTGTATACGGATCATCAAGCCTTGCAGTATTTGAATAGTCAGAGTAAGTTCAATTAGAGACATATGAGACGGGCATAATTTTTTCAGAGTTACACCTTTGTGCTGAAGCATAGAAGTGGGAAATCTAACAAAGTTGTTGATGCATTGAGTAGGATAAGGAATTTGTTGACAGAGATGAGAGTAACAATATTGGGATTTGAGGAATTGAAGACCTTGTATGATGATGACCTGGATTTTGCAGAACCTTGGAGAGCATGTAGAGAACCGATTACAGTAGATAGAAGCAAGTGGTTGGATTACTTCATTCAGGATGGGATGTTATTCAGAGGAATACAATTGTGCATACCTAAGAGTTTTATGAGGGAGAATCTGATAAAGGAGAAACACAGTGGAGGATTAGCCGGACACTTTGGTGTTGACAAAATAGTAGCAATGGTGAGTGAGCATTACTTTTGGCCCCAGATTCATAAGGATGTTAGGAAATATGTGCAAAGTTGTAGAGTTTGTCAAGTTGCAAAGGGTAACTTAGTCAGAATGTGGGATTGTATAAACCTTTGACAGTACTGGTAAGACCTTGTGAAGATATAAGCATTGATTTCATACTTGGATTGCCTAAAACGCAGAGAGGGAATGGTTTTAATATTTGTTGTAGTGGATAGATTCTCAAAGATGGATCATTTCATACCTTGTACGAAAACATCAAACGCATTACATATAGCAAACCTATTTTTCAAGGAAGTAGTGAGATTGCATGGACTACCTAAGAGTATAGTTTCAGACAAAGACACTAAGTTTGTTGGCTATTTTGGAGAACACTTTGGAAGAAGATGAAGACAGATTTGAAGTTCAGTTCTACTTTTCACCCACAGACTGATGGACAAACATAAGTAATTAATCGGAGCTTGGGAAATTTGTTGAGATGTTTAGTTGGAGACAAAACCAAAAGTTGGGATTTGATTCTTGCACAAGCAGAGTTTTCCTATAATAATTCAGTAAACAGGAGTATCAAAAGAACACCTTTTGAGATTGTTACCGGAGTACACCCTAGAGGTATATCAGAATTAAGAGACATTAGAAGTGAAGACCGAAGAAGTTCAGAAGTAGAATAGTTTGCAGATCACATGAAGGACTTACATATTCAAGTTAAGAAACATTTGGAGGACATGAACTATAGGTATAAGGAGAAAGAAGATGAGAAGAGAAGATATAAGGAATTTGAAGTTGGCGATGAAGTGATGGTGTATTTGAGAAGATAAAGATTCCCGGTTGGAACTTATAACAAGTTACGGATGATAAAGTTTGGATCTTACAATATTTTGAGAAAGTTCAATTCTGGAAATGCATATGAAGTGGAGTTACCGGATAGTCTAACTATTTCAGCTGTGTTTAACATTGCAGATCTTCATGAGTATCATGAACTTGAATTCAATCAAGACAGTATTGCAGACTTGGAGGAAGAATTGCCCCAGAAGGAACCAGATTAGATTGAAGACATTTTGGATAGTAGGATTGGGCATAGTACCCTGAGTAGTCAGTATAAGGAGTATCTTGTGAAGTGGAAGGACAAACTAGTTGAAGATTCATCTTGGATTTCTCAGGCAGAGGTAGACCGCCCTTGGTTTTCCTTTGACCCCATCAAAGTGAGAGACTCACTTTTTCAACAACCCCAGATGTCTAATGTAGGAGCATCCCCGATTCATAGTAATCTTGTATCAACCAAAAATATTTCCTTTCTATTTTGCTTTCTATTTGCAGTTTCAACATTTTTTTCTGTGTTTCCTGGATTTGGCACACCGAAACCTATGGAGTTGGATTTTTCTTGAAGACTTGATCATCTTTCTTATTCCCAAATTGTGGAGCATTTGGATCATTTTCGGACAAGTTACCGCTACCAGTTTCTGAGACAGTTTTCTATTACCGGTTGCTTGGACCTATTTATATTGGTGATCTACTAGATCCTTTCCATAGCTTGTGGAGCCCTGAGCATTGATTCCAATGTTCCTTGGTGTGTGGCTGACCTTTCCCTGTGATCTACACTTCATCCTTTGCATTTTCCAAGGGAATTTCTTTGGCGGAGCCCAACCTTGTTGGTTTTACACGTTAGGTCTTGTTCTTCGGGTTTTTTATCCCTTTTTGGATCGACTAGATCCCCTTGGATTATATGAATTATTGTAATAGAGCATTAGAATATATCAAGGAAGTTAGACATAGCATAAAGGATAGATCCTAATATTTGAGGTCCCGGTTGTGACCTGTTCTATATTTTGAGCTTTTTTTAGCAGGCCTGTGAGCTGGTTATTGTAACCTAGTTGTTACCGATTGGTTTTAATCAGTTTTTTATGCTATAATTCAATCTGTTTTGCATTGCCTCCATCATGTCCTTATGTTTTTGTTGTGTTTACTCTTGCTGATCGGTTTGGACTGATCTCTTTGAGGTCTCTCCTAGCCGGTGACTGCTTGAGACTATGAGATATTTTAAAATCCTTTCCCTAAGCATAATAAGGATAAAGGGAAGGCCCCAAAATCTGATGATGGTGTGAGCTATACCAATGCTAAATATTACTATACCATAAACAACATTGGTGAGGCCGATAATCATGTGAACACTTTTATCATAAAGGGCAAAGAAATTGATTGCAATGTTACCACCCATAGAGACACTTTTATCCTTAAGGGCCCTAACTCTAAATCCACTACATCAACTTCGCAATACAACCTTATAGAGCATTTAGGGATAACGCCTGCACAAATTTCTATACTTGAGTTTCTACGCATATCCCTTGAACATAAAGTTATCCTTGATAAAGCGCTTGATACCACTACCGTGCTTACAGACCTACATGTAGATCAATTTCAAGCTATGGTGGGAATAATGCCTCCAATCATATCCTCACTTTTACTGAGAATGATGAATTATCCATGCAACAAGTGTTACAAGCTAGGGTTGTTGTTGCACCAAAAGATCGACCTGTCAATGCCCAATACAACCACTAGACTTGTAGAATCCATAGCAGGATGTTAAACAATGTCGCGAATCCCCGCGAGGGATGCTGGCCCACTGCCAACAATCCCCCTTCTAGCATCACTCACCGTTGTCTGCATGATTCGAACCTATGACCAAGCTTTGATACCACTTGTTACAAGCTAGGGTTGCCATTGCACCAAAATATCGACCTATCAATGCCCGATACAACCACTAGACTTATAGAATCTACAAGAGGCTATTAAACCATGTCATGAACCCCCACGAGGGACGCTAGTCCATTGCCAACAACAACCTCATAATGCACCCTTACACATTGAAGTCCTTGTCCATAGAGTCAAAATCAAGGAGCAGGTCTAAATATTTGTACTCTAAAATTGATCATAGAATTAGGGTTTGTTGAAACTGTAGTTGATCCAAAGAAAAATATTACTATAAAGGCATATGATAAAGAGGAATGCTCATCTAAGGGATCAACGATATTGCCTATCAAAGTGGGACCTGTGGTAAATGATGTGGTTTGCCAAGTCCTTGATCTCCCCTCGACCTATAATATTCTCCTTGGAAGGCCCTGGATCCATGCAATGCAAGCTGTAACTTCTACTTACCATCAATCTATCAAATTTCTACACAATGGTGTCGAATTTACAATACCAGCAGATCCAAATCCTTTTATGTATTGCAATAATATGAGTTCTAAGGCTGAATCCATCATTCCTAGCAATCATGAAGCACCTCCTTCTCAAGCATATGTTGAACCTGAGTCTTTGAAAGCATCCACATCCAAATCTAATAAAGTTGAGATTAAGATACAAGTGAAAGAACAAGGAGTGGGAAAATATTCTATGAGTCGTTCTCTTTACATCAAAAAGTCACCAGAATCTCTTCAAACTTATGGCCAACCACAAGTGAAATTGTAGAACAAGATAATTCATAATGAAATGGTTGAGCAAGATAATTCAGAATGTCAAGGAATTAGGTATGGATCACCTAATGTTGTGGCTACTAATCCTAAATGCAAATCTTCTCTAGAGGTGCAAGCAACTCTAGGTATCAATAGTCTTGAGAGTGGTTCCAACAAAGAATCCATTGAATATATTGCCAACCCTTTTGATAACTCACATCACCTGACCATCTCATCCACTCCTTCCATTTCTACTTCTCTTAGACTTGGATCAACAAGAATTACAAAAGTCCCTACTCATCGAAGATCAAAAATCAAGATATGAAAAGAAAAATGCAAAAGTCAAAAATAAGAAAAATTCTTCTAGTCCAAATCAAAATAAAAATCTATTGGACTCTGCAAAAATAAAAGTTAAGGGTAAAAATCCTATGAAGAAAGAAGAACGTGAATTGATCTCCCCTAATACTAAAATATTTGGGGGAAAAAGTTTTAAAATTTCAAGTCAAAAGGAATACTTGTTGATCCTAAGTCTCCATCATGCCATGATACTTTCACTTATTTTCACACTCATAAGCCTTCATTCCACATCAACTTGTTCCATACATCCATCCCCTATTTGAGATACATCACATAAGTGGACCTTTGGCATAACTTCTTTGAAGGGCTTTGCTATCAGAGTTACCCAAACCTCTTTAGTTGATACACATATGGGCCTAAGAGGGGCACACATTAGTAATTCTACCCTAGTTTCCTTAGCAAGGAAGGCAAAAGACAAAGATACTCAGCATCCGATCAAATATCAAGTTTCTTAACAAGATTAAGAAAAGAAAAAAGGCAAGTTCGAGTCAAATTGAATAGGTCCATACATTATCAATGTTGCTTATGGATCAAAAGCATATCAAATGGCAACTCCTGAGGGTGAATTGCTTGAAGATCCAATCAATAGAATTCACCTCTGCAGGTTCTACGCCTGAGTATTTCAGAGAATTTCTTTAAAAGATCCTAAAAAGAAACAAAAAAAAGAGAAAAAGATCCTAAAAAAATCATCACTTTGGCAAAATCCTGGTAAACAAGCGCCTTGTCACACAAAAAAAGTGAAAAAATAAAAAAAAAGTAAAGAAAAATAAATTCTTCCATTCGTGAAAACCTGGCAAACAGGCACCTTGGGCAAGTACCATGGTGAAAACCGGGCAATTGGCTCCATGTGTAGAGATTTGGCTCCTCTTTCCTTCAGTAGTCTACTTGATCATGCCTTATCCGTATCTACCCTCCCATTCCATAATAGCCTTCCCACCCCCATCATAGCTTGTGGATTGTTTTGCATAACTCGCGCACATACTGCTCTTGCACACTAAGCTAGTATTATCCCTCACTGGGGCATCTCCTTAACTTTAGCAGTGGGTTGGGATATTTGACATCTCACGGTCGGAGGAACTAAAATCGTAAAATGTCTCGAAAAATCATAAAATGTCTTGAAAAAATCCTAAAAATCCAAAAACATGTAATAAACATTGCGATGACACAAACACTTCGGACAAGCATGCAATTTTGACCTTCAACGAAATCATGACATGATGAGACTATGATTGAGCAAACATAACAACATTTGATCAACTTATAAACCCAAACACATTAATCGTGAACAAAAATAATTCAGCATGAAACATATTGTTTGTTTGTTTGCTTATTTTCTTTTGATTGTTTATTATTTTCTTTTTTGGTCTTTTAGCTTTTTCTGGGATGTCTCTGACTAGAGATTTTATCTCCAGGATGTCTTTGACTAGAAAGGCAAGGATGGGGCATGTTCACCTGTTTGCTTCTTGTGGATTGTTCCTTAGTAATATGATGACTCGTCTTAAAACATAATTATTTAAAATCACCGAGGACATAATAGTCTGATCCAAACTGAGGCAATCCTTCTTGTCTAATGTGTTTTCTTTCACGCAGTTGGTATGCTGATTCATTTGGGTCTTATCTATATCCATATGAGTTTTTCCATTTGCCATAATAAGCACGATGATGACTTTAGTACTTCGAAAGAACAAGTATTTTCATCACTTTCATATCCTCTTTCCCATCACTCATTCTTCTTTCTCATCACTTTTCTCTTTTCATCTCTCTTTTTCATCATTTATTTCTTCATCTTCTTTATTCTTTTCAATGCAACAAGATCAATCAACAACTTTATCCATTTGATGCATGTCTTTGAATCTTTAATCGTTTTATCAAATCAATCAACTTGCTTCTTGAAGTCTTAACGCCCTTGAATCAATCAATCCTTGGATCAATTTATCTTGCACTATCATCGATCCCTATCAGATTAATCAACTTATCAACCCAACTATATTGCTCATTTCCATCAATTGTTTAGTTACGCTTCACCAATTGTACATTTCCATCAAATGTACATCTCAACTTAATCACTTGCGCAATATCAATCATCCAATCTCCTTTTAATAATCTATCGAGAGATCAATCTCCATCAATCTGTTCGATCAATCTCTCGAGGGGGCATATCCTATCAATCATCACCCTTATCAGGATATCTCTAGGGCATGTATCAGTTGATCATTTTCTTTGAGACAATGCGACAGGCTGCATTGTCTCAAAGAGGGGCAAAATGTAGACGGATAAAAATTTCCATTAAAATATCTTCTTAATTAAACTTAATTTTTCCCATTATCAGGTGGATCCTCATTATATAATATTCTTATTATTTATTCCTCCTTATTCCATTTTTTATTATAATATTCATATCATAATATATTATCTCATTATTATTCATTATCTCATTAATATTCGTTATAATATTATTCTTCATTTAATCCATTAATATTATTAAATCTATTTTCCAAATATCACTCATATCAACTTTATCTCCTATTTATCAATTCCCACTCTATCTATTTCACTTATCTAATGCATGTGGGATAAACACTCTTCATTTTTACATCAATCCTTTATCCCACATCTGTCTTGATATTAGATTCATCCTTGAAGGCTTCTATAAAAACCTATCCCCCTCTTTCATTTGAACAACCTAATCATCTTGCAACTTAGCAATTAGCTCATTTTTGCGCTCTTGCATTTCTCAAGCTTTCTTCATTTTCATTGCCTATTTCACTTTGCATTTTAAATCTCCAATAAATCATAGCTTCTTGTGCGTGCTTTTGAGAGCAAAAATCTTAAAAACACAAGACCTTGATTTAAGGAGTGCAATGAAGTAGTTTTATCATAGCATGCATGTGTGTTAGTTTATATTTTTTTGGTTTGCATGTATGTGATTTGGAGGAAAACTTCATTGTTTGACGTTGAATCATCTGGATCTTCTCCCATAAGATCCCAAGCTTGATTTTTGCATCTACACTCCCTTGTTTCTTAATAGAAATTAGATTTTCAAAAAGACTTGGAAAGTTGAAAAGGAGGGGAACAAAACTCAAAAAGGGTTTTAAAAAAGTCACAAATTGAATGAGTTGTACATGACAGAAGTTGATTGATTAAAAAGTGGCGACTGAGAGGCAACACACTCAATCCAATCTCCACCATTTATTATATTTCGAGTTGTAATTTGAAAATAATTTAGATATGAATTGTCATCTATTTATGCACACCAACAAAACGGTTTTGCCAAAAAAGAGTTCAAACAAACTCTTTTCCCATTTGATAAGATGAAAAGCTGTAATAGGACTATTTTGTACTCATGCTGTTTCTGTCACTTGGAAGAGTAATGTCATATCCCAATTCATAATTTTTAATTTGTGATATTAATTAATCATGCTTATGATGTTTTTATTGATTGAATTATAAAAATGGTGCAACATATATGAGAATTTTCTTTTGATTATAATATTAACCCAAGCTACTAATAGGAAAGTGAGTGTGAAGGTGTGCAGCTTCATCGAAAAACGATCATGGTTGAAGAAGAGGTGACCTGACCTTTTGATTATAAGTGGTATGAGAGGGAAGTCCTATGCACACACCACTTAAACATATAATCGCATTTAAGGCTTTAAATGTTACTTAGTGAATTACATAGCTATGCAAGTTTAATAATTTGTTTTTTAATGTCCATATTTGCATCAAATAAGTAGTTGTTGGTTTCTTTTTCAATATTATTTATTTAGTAAAAAATAATAAGATATTATTAAAGGCTAAATCATTATTTTATTACTAATATTAAAATTTACATATTTTATTTGAAAGCTATTTCATAATAATAGTATATATTTATATTTATATTATTATAATATTTATTTTAACTAAATTATTATTTATTCTCAAATTGAAATTACATATTTAATTAGAAAGTAATCTTATTTTAAAAATATTTTATTTATAAATTAAATGTTCTTTACAGTAATTATATTAAACATATACTTCTAATTAAAAATCTAAAAACAATTTTCTCATTTTATTTAAATATAAAAAGAATAAAAAAATAATAAGAGGAAATTTTCTTATTAAAGAAGTAAATAAATAAAGCTTAAGAGTAATCGTCAAAGTTCTTAAGGAATGAATGAATGAATGTTTTTAATAACGTCTATGAGGTCAAATAGCTAATGGGACCCATGGGTAGCCAACAAAGAAAAGCGTGCATATTCCAAAACATTATGGGCCTACTAGACCTCCTTTTCTTTTTGCATCTTAGATCTTCTATTGTGTATCTTGATCAGGAAATCTGCAACTCTTGTTATCCTTTCTTCTTCAAAGAGATTACTCAAGGTATTTACCTTTAGCATTTCAAAATATAGCTAATCTAAATATCCTTGTAAGCTCCACATCCCATGATGTAATGCCATTATGTTTCTACCACTCCTTGAGTGCAATATCTACATCTTTTATTTGCCAACTCCTCTTTAGGTATCATCCATCTTTTGGTTTTGCATCTATGTTGATGTGAGTTGGTTCTTATTTGAGCAATTAACATTTTTTCTTTCCATTTTATTTCTATACCTATGTAGTTCTTTTGCATATGGTCATGTGTGAGATTGAAATGTTTGACAATATAGTATTTTTTTTTTCTCCCAAGTTGTCTTGTCCACATGCTTATTTTATTTCTTTATTGTTGTTTGGGCAATCTCTTATGTTAATATCCCACTTATTCATTCATTTAATGTGTTTGTTTCATCCATGTTCTCTTCATTCTATCTAGTTTCTCTTCCGCTGCTATTTTGGCCAACGATGTATCTCCATGTTTTCTAATCATCTTAGATAACTTAGTAACTGAAACATAGTTGATGCCTCAATAGGAAAATCCCTCGCCTCAATAGGAAAGGCCTCGACCTCTGCTTAGACAATCTCGTATGGAATAGATGATTTAATCTTGAAGCTATTTGCGATTAAATGTCTTTGTAACCTCTCTATTTGTCTTCATTTGCTTCCTGAAGTGTTTCTGCTCCATACTTCACATCCATAAGGTACCATTGGAACCACAAGAAGCCCAAAAAGAGTTTTCTTAGTTTTCCAGCCCCATACTTTTCTACGTCTACTTTGTAATGAGTATAGAGCTCTCCATCTCCCTTGAATCCTTCTTGCTCTACATGTTTCCCAATTGAGTTTATTGTGAAAGTCAAGGCCAAGGTATTTATATTCATTGTTCGTTTTAACACCATTAGTGCTCTTCAACACCACACCATTCCCCTAACACAAATACTAAGGTGAACTTCTAGTATATCTAGTAAAGATCATTTTATATAGCAAACAAAATTGTTCCATTTAAGAACAAATCATTCTACTTGGACTAGATTGTAGGCATGATCCAATCTCAAGCTTCAAAACTCTCAAATTACAATCATCTCAGAGTTAAATTTTTTACCACAATATTAAAACAATCAAATCTTTATCAATTCAATTTCCAAATGTCTTTTAACCTATTTCATTTTGATTCATTATTTATTGTGTCAACTATTAAATTTAGAATGTATTTTATATCACTAGTCATCAAAATCAATGATTTTAAGAAATAATTAGAAATATATGCCCCTACCGATTAATTAAAAAAACTAGAAACACATGTTTTTTTTGATCAATTACTAGAAACACATGTTAATACTTTTTGAATGAGAATATTTAGAAAGTCCTATAAGCATCAAAAGGGTGTTTGACAAACAATTTTTTCATTTAATAATTAAATTAAAAGTCAATGAAATTAAATTCTAATTTTTATTCTAATTATTAAATAATATAAATTGTTTTGTTAGACTCCTTTTTGATACTGCATAGGCAATTCCTCTACGAAGTGGTTGGAGATACATAATTAATAATCTTTATGGGAATATTCAGAGAATGCATTCTAATTATATAGTCGAACAATATTCCTATCAGTTAATTATTGTTTTGTGACGTATGGAAATTTACTATGTTAATTATTTTTATATAAATAACGAATAATAAAAGAAGTTGCCAACGAAATATCGATTTTTTTGATAGAAGCATATTATTTATTAATTAATAATTGAAAACAAATGACAGTTTGACATTGTGGGTGTTACAGAATCCGTTGCTGAGTCAATTCATGACGTCAGAGAAAAAGTTGAACGCAGACGCAACCGCAAACGCGTGTTGAAAAAAGAGGCCTTTATTCGGCGTTAACCATATGCTTACAAAGCGGAATGAGGATGCAGAGCCATTGGGTATCCATAGATTTACTGGGTTTCTAACATTTTTTTTAACCAGGTGGTTCATCCGAATTATTCCGGAGTAGGTTTTACTTCATCGGCCATGGGCTTTGGATGGCCGGTCCTTATCAATTTCACATTTAAGCAATCAATCCCTTTTCTTTCCTTGCCATCTATCTGTGTGAGTAGGTAGGCTTATTTGTTCCGTTGAGGTGGGGTCGGTTGGGTTCGGGTTGCTGCTTGCTTAATTCAACACCACTGCAGCGGAAATGTTCTCAATTCACTGGGTACTTTATTAGACAGAGGAGAACATAAATAGAATAGCTGTACAGTTTGCAGGGGAAACAGTAGAATAGAATAATAGCATGGGGGCTACTCATCAGAAGCAGAATGGGAGCTGGAGAAGAGGGTATCGGTGTTCTGCAGTGTTGATGTTGATTATGCAGTTTTTGTTATCATGGCCGTTGGAAGCGTTCAGACCTCTCACAGACACTTCATGGGGAGACCAGGCAAATTCCTCTTTTCCTTACTACCTTTTTCATCAAAGCAATGGACTAAGCTTCAATTATCCCTGCAAAATTGGAAACAGTAATTCAAACTCTGTTAAAGGATAAACTATCCTTGTTTGAAAAAAAACCCCATTATATGTCATCTACCATTATGATGTGGGCATTGTAAATTGTAATGTGACAGGAGTAGGACACCACTTTGAAAATCATGTTATTACACAATGGTTTGATTGGTAATTTGGCTCTTTTTGACTGATTCTGAATCAGATTCCTCTTTGAGTATTTGATTGACACATTTGGAGAGCATACTCTTCGCATCAATGACTGCCTTTGCCAATACAGGGCCCTGTGGGCATCTAAAATTTCAGACAACCAAAACAAATTTTTACCTAAATCAGTATTTCATAATTCCCACTCAAATTTTGTATAAAGTTGGCAACCCTCTCCAATCACCATCAAAAATGATTTTAAGGGCAAAATTCTATACCGGAAAATGGATTTTAACAAATTGCACAACTTATGTTTCTACTGCTCTTTCAGCAGTACACTCAAAACTTAGAAGATATTATAAATACATTGATGCGGGATGAAATGGGTCCAGTTTATTCCAACGAAAATTCACATGTAACTGCATCTCGAAGATTATCTCATTCACTTATATAAATTGAAACAATGACCATTATATGTACCCATCTTCAACATAGGCGACTGAGTAATAGGCTAATGAGGACCAAGTAGGAATTTTGTATATTGATGACTCATTAACATAAGGAGCTGCTTTGGTTTATATCTGTGTTACTGGAAATGAGAATTAGAAAATGGAAACGGAGGCACAGAAGAGGGATAGAGGTTTTTGGAATCTGGATTAAGAAATATTCCCCCTCTATCTTCAATTTCCATCTCTACTCTTCTATCATGTATGTAAGAAAATAATTGAGGGAATCCATTCAAAACTTAGTGGATGACATGCATTAATGGGAAAGTCAACCATAAGGATAACTCGTAAATATCTTTCAGAGAGTTAATGTGACAGTGAATGTAAGTACACAAAAACTAAAAATCATTTTACATAACAAATGTTAATAATATTGACATTTTTAAAGATAATTTGTGTTTTTGCAAATTCTAAATAAGTTTTCAGTTACTGTGTGATCATACCCATTCGCATTATAAATGGAAGTGTTACATAATAGATTTGCAAATTTATTTACAATTTCAATGCAAAGGAGCATAGGACTCAACAAAAAAAAAACCGAAGAACAAAAGACCTCAAAAATATGCAAGCTCACCTGTAGTTTGTAAATCTAACATTCATGACTCCCATATGCATGCGAAATGTTTGGAATTCATTTTCAAAGCTTGAACCCTCCAAGTTTTGTCTTCTCCTAATACATTCATGCTTCTGCTTTGCAAGTGATTTGAACCAGATCTCAAATGAAAACAGAGAACCGATACAGGCAAAAAATCACAAATTAAAATTTTAGATATGAAGATGTGGAATTAAGTATTTTTCCTAATTTTACTTATTGAACTGAATTCTGAATTTCTGGAAAGGAACTACAATATGCAGATAGCAAAGAAAACACACCAAAATTGGAAGGAAAATGAAACAGTACCATATTGAATTTTGCAAAACACTTTAAAGCTTTAGATTGAATAAGATAAACTTTCCTGGAAAGGTATGGGTCCCAACTTTGTCCCTATTCAAGAGCAGTATGGTTAATGCAAATGGCCACAAGTTACAACAATCCTCCAGATCCTGCTAATATATGTTCAACCACAAGAAGCTTTTGCCTGTAGGTCTTAGTGTAATCAAGTTCATGCCCTTCGCAATCTGTAGGGTCAGTTTATTGTACATGTTATTTTTTCTAATGTTGACTTTCTAAGTTATGAGGAACTGACTGCATAAATGAGGTCTGCATAATTGATGAGTGACTGGTGTAAATTGTAATAATTGAGGAGAAACTGATGAGTATAGCAGGACTTTATTTACTTCTACATAAGTGACTTTTGGCATGTCTTTTTTATTCCTCCCAACCTAATCTATATATCTGCATAACTTTTTCTTTCTCCACAGCTAATTTATTTCTGCCTAACTGGTTATCCCTCCAACTAATTTATCTCTGCATAATTGAGTAATCCTGCATAACTATTCCATTTCTGCACACTTGATTTTGCCTATACAAGGTTGCCTCTTTTGGGAATCATTATAGCCCCTGACTCCATTCCTTTCCTCGCACTTGAATTTCTTTGCCCCTAAAGCAATTGGGGTGTTGTATGTTGAAGTATCTTGGGGTGCTCACACGTGGCATCCCCTGAAGGCAGATCACTCTTCTGTCAACTCTTCGGTCGTTAACTTCTCCATAGTTTCCAAAATGCACTTAAGAGTCAAAAGAGCACGTCCTTTCTCTGGCTACCTTTTTTAAGTGCAAGACATGGAAATTATAGGGTGCTTGGGTTCAGCTTGGTAGCCCAAGCCTATTACAACCTTTCCCATTTGTGCCAATATAGTCTGTAAGGTCCATGCATTGAGGCTGAAGTTTCATGGCTCCTTTTCCTTCAACTGAACTGTGCTTACAAGGCTGTAAGCCTGTAAGTCCCAAACCCCTATTATGGATTCTCTCTACTTTGACCTCGGATCTACTGAGATTTCATTCTATATGGAATCATTTTGAGGTTCTCCTATAGATTTACAAATATCTGTTGGCTCTCTTGTAGGAAATCATGAACAGATGGAACTTGAATGTTTTCAATGGACTGGTTTGTCTTCAAGAGAGTTTTATATGTGTGCAAGGTCTTATTGTCGATACTAAGTGTTTGTATGATATGTTCTATGGTATCAATTATCAGCCATATGGAACCAATTTAGCCAAGACATTTGCTGATGTGCAACATAATTCCTTAGTTGACCATTTAAACATTCTTGAATGATCCCAGATTGTCTGTCTGTTTGAGGATAATTGCTATTATTTGGGGTGAAGGTTGCTCTAACACCTTTAAACAACTCCATCCAGAAATTACTGGTTAATATTTCATCTTGATCACTGACAATGCTTTTTGGAAGTTGATGTAATTTATAAATATGTTTCATAATCACTTCAGAGACCTGTGAAGCTTTGTTAATATTTTCGTCAGATGGGTGTACTATGTCAACTGGTCAACGACTACATATATACATTCATTCATCTTACTTGTCATAGTTCAGTTATGAAGTCTATGCTAATGGGTTCCCATTTTTATTTGGGAATGGTTAGAGGCCGCATTAGAGCTGGACTTGTCATGGTCTCTGTTTGATTCCTTTGGCAAGTTCAACAAGAAGCTAAAAAGTTTTCACATCTCTTTTCAGTCCCTCTAATTCTTATGATATTTTAGGTCTTAAAGAAGACAATTTCACGAACAATTGGTCAGGAATGACATTTTCCTATTATGTTCTTCATAAGTTTAAAATTGGGTACAAGGTGGACGAGATTAATATAAAAAATCAAATCATCTGAAAGTGTCCTCCTTATGGGTTTGTAGCATAGCAGCAGCTTTCTAATCGTTTGCATTGTTTTATGCCCTTGTACTGACTTTTAACTTAAAACCTTGTAGACTTGTAGTTTAATTACCCACTTTGCTTGTTGTCCACTAGAGTTCTGTTGGGGAATAGATATTTCAAACTTTGATGAGCCATTGGGATGATAAAGCAGTGCAGGACCATCTGTAGTCGACAAACAATCCCATATCAACCAAAAGATGCTGTTTTCTTTAGTTGTGGTCTTTGTTTTGCAGTTTTTTCGTTGTGTGCCATGATCTAGTTCCTATGCTTTGGCTAGCAGAATTCTGAAGATCTTTGGATGCTTGTGTGTGACACGAAGGGAAGGTGCTGTGTCATTTTTCCTGCACTTATTACAGGGAACCCTTTTACAGTCTTGCTGAACAATTGAGTTGGCAACAAGTTGATCTTATTCAGCTCATCAATTAATCTCAAATTCAATATGGGATTGCCCTTGGACCATGTGTCTAATTGCTGGGTGGTGTGTTCCAAAGTTTCCACTTGTGTTTTGGTCTGCATTGAGTGGATAAATGGAAATAAACCATGTATTTGTTTAAGAGAGTCATCCAATCCTTTGGGATTGTAACAGGTTATATATGTATATAAGTATGCATTTCCTTTTCATTAAAAAGCAGCTGGATTAGAGAATTTTTCGATCTTTTGAAATTGAAAAAAAAAAGAGCTATTTGATCTGTTGTTCCTCAGCCCTGCACCTTGATGTATATGTTCCATGGAAACTTAATAAAAATCTTTGTTGTTCCAATCATCTCCATGTGTATTTCATTGCATTGTTTTGATTTTGAGCTAAGCTGCTTGGTTTGACAGACCTTCTTTGGGTTCTCAGACCGTGCCCCGTGTAACAAAATACTGGCCCATCAATATTGCTTGACTATCTCTATGCTATGCATAAAGGCTAACATTTCCTCATAATAGCATATTAGCTTTTCATTATTGGACATTTTTCTATTTTCACCTGTGATATGATGCAGATTTTGCATGTCTACAGCCCCCAGGCCCTTGCCTGAATCATTGTATTCCAATACAAAGGGCTGGGAATAGTTTGGAAGTGCAAGTACAGGACTTGAAATAATTACCTGATTTGTTTGGAATGTGGCTTCTCCAGTCAATGTCCATATGAACTGATCTTTCCTTGTAATACCAGTGAAGGGTGGATTGATGTCAATGAAATCTTTGAATTTTTAATTTTATAAATTTACATTTCATAGCCCATTTGATCTTTTCAATTGAGTCACATCCTTGAGAGTGGGCCAATTAATGATGGCTTTAATGATTAATCTTGGCTGGATCAGTTTTGACTCCTTCCTTACTAATTAGGGGGCAATTTTGAATGCAATCGTCCTTGTTGGGTAATTTCTTAACTCCCCAGCACTCTTCTCTGTTCTGCTACTGATTCTCTTCAAAGCATGGAGTTATCCAGAAAACTTCTTCTATTTCATTCCAATCAAAGGTTCCAGCAGATTAGAGCAGGTCCCAGGCATCAAATTCTTTGTAATGCCTTTTGGAGTGATAAGGCATTTCTCTTGGTTCTGTTAATTGAAATCTTTATATGTTGATTGACTGGCCTTCATAAGAAAGCTTGTTTTTGTTGAATGAACTTAGGACTGAAGGGGGGGGGGAGGTGAATCAGTCCAGATCAATTACTTGAACTTTATTTCACAATCCATAATCAATTTGACTTTATTGATAATCAGTCGAGATCAATTACTTAAAATTTATTTCACAATCCATAATCAATTTGACTTTATTCTTATCAACAGCAATGAAAGATAAAAACAATGAATCACCATGCACAAGAGACACTAGATTTACGTGGAAAACCCAAACAGGGAAAAACCATGGTGAGGGTCAATTCATAATATATGAAATGATTACAATATTGTTTTAGACTCACTGCCAAGGAAGTGCACTGCTCCTTGAAGGACTTGTAGGCTGAGATGCATTATCTTAGGGCAAGATACATAGGACTTGATGCACTGCCTCAAGGCAAGATACAGAACTTGCAAAAAAGATTCACTGTCCCCTAGCAAGGGTACATGAATATATAAATCAGGAATGAATAGGCCTTCAGCAACACTGTCTTTGGTAATCTCCAAGTATGAAGCTGTCCTTAAATCTTTGTCTCAAGCAACCAACTTCACAACAATCACCATACACTTTCTTTGTCACAACTTCGCGTCATTGACTTTTGCAAATTATATAATCATGTAAGCATAGCACACATATTGATTCACACGCTCATCCACATCACTAGCATCAATTTGATCTTCTATATATACCATCTTCTTCATTACAAACATCAATTAGGGTGGTCGGGACAGAGGACAAACATAGGTCCTATCAAGACGACCACCAAAACATAAGTGTGGTGAAAGCGGTTCAATCTAGAAGATAGAGAGCACCTAAAAACATCACATCACTTCTTTCTAGGTTGTCTAGAACAATTCACATGCTATCACACATCCTCCAAAGTTGGCATCAAGGTAACGTGTAGATACACCAAGCAGCACATCACTAGTCGGCCTAAAACATATCTTTTAGATGAACAACCTCAATGCGGATCCTCACATGCCAAGTTAGGACCTAAAAACCAATGCAATGCATTCTTCAGGACAAGTAGAGACACCCAAGGATTCATCGCAGGCTAAAGAGAAACTCCTATTGGCTGAACCGGAGTAGTTTCCTTGAAACACACATTCCAATCACAATGCACCATTAAACAAACCATCTAGTATCATGCAGAGCATACCAGGACGTTCCTTGAACATCCAAAAGCATTCTCAAATCCATTTTCCTATTATGTGGCACAACACAACTGACACTAAACATTTCATTTCAGAGAGCCAGCCAAATACAGAACACCATTATCACTACTTGCATACCACACCAGCTTTTGAAAATTGGATTGAGACAACACAAACGTTATAAACATGTCCACCAAGCTGCAACACTTGAAACATCTATGTGGAACATTTTCCAGATCAATTCTGACAGACAACCAGACTCTCAGCTAACTGCGATCACCAACCATATCAACTGCAACACCAAGGACTTGAAAAGATAGGAGTGCAATGTACACAGAGCATAGACATTATATCCAAGTCCGCAAGACCATTTCGTCAAATGTAGAGGAATGTAGAACATTCTTCTGGACCCACATCAATACATACTTCTGCACCAGCTTGCTTTATCGAATTTCCAAGGACCAAAGTTTTCCGGAAACATTACCTTTTCATTCAGTTTCATTCTTTTGTCATGCATTTAATCCTCATCTTAATATCTCAAGTCATCTAAACCTCATCATGCTATCATTGCCATCAGCCACATTGTCAACATCATCAACTATATCATCATAGAATAGACAGTGTAGACACTAGACACCAAGAAGGTGGACATCCACAGACCATCTGCAACCAACAACCATCTGTTTCGTACATCAATCTCTTTATATCAATCATACAAACACAATGACAACAACTGACAATCAGCTGCCAACAATCTCCTCACTGATCAACATACAACTTCATCATTACTTTCTCAACAACTGCAACAATCATTACTCTCCAATACATCACTATCAAAACACCAAACTGATGGTGGACATCAACCAAGAACATCATTAACAACATCTCTACGCCACTTCATATTTGACAAAACAATTGTTAGCATCAATATCATACAAGAACAAGTATCCATAGCACTCAACTGATAGAGCAACATTCAAATATCAGTATTGTCAAACATGTCACCATAGTATGTTAGATATCAACCCCAAAAGGGTGGATATGAAACATATGCTTAACTCACATTTGAGATCCTTTGTTAATGTCAACACAATCTGCAACAATCCTAAGAACATCATTCATCTGAACTCACCATATCAGTACTTGAGATAACAGTCTGCACTATCCACATTCATCAATCAGTATTCCACCAGTCTTCATTCAATTATGCCATGTGACAAGAATGTCAACACCTAGCACCAAGTAGCATAACATACTAATCAGCAACCAACAGGTAGATAAACCTGATCTCCCATATTTCTGACAATCCATATGATCAAGGACAGTATACATCTGCATTACTGCAACAGTCACTCTCTCCAACCAATCACAATATCATCAATGACATCTTACCATCTTACCATCTTTCACTAGTCAGAGACCACATATAGGACAACATATATGGTTAGACATCAGGTTGACATCAATGACAACGCATATTACCAACAGTTTTACATCACTTTTTGCAAAATTTCAGCTACCAAGCATCGTGGAAAATTTAAGCTGCAAACTGTGCATCCTCATTATCAGGCAATTTTGTATTTTTACCTATGAGATGATGCTGTTTTGAATTAGCACATCTTTTAGGTCTTTGCCTGAATCATGGCATTCTACTACGCAGGGTTGGGAAAAATTTGGAAGTGCAAGTACAAGACTTGAATTAATTACCTTATTTATTTTTTGGATGTGGCTTCTCCAGCCTATGTCTGTATAAACTTATCTTTCCTTGTAAGATCAGCGAAGGGTGCCATGATGTCAGTGAAATGCTTTCAAATATCAATATTGCATAACACATTGAACATTCTCATGTGAGTCGCATCCTTGGGCATGAGCCTATTAATGATAGATTTAATCTCAGCCGGATCAATTTTGACTCTGTCCTTACTAATCAGGGGGCAGTTTCCAATGCAGTTTTCATCTTTAGGGGGTAATTTCTCAACTCTCCCATGCTCCTCTTTGTACTGTTACTAATTCTCTGCTAAGACACAGAGATATCCAGAAAAATTCTTCTATTTCATTCCAACCAAAGGTTCCGGCTGATTGGAGCAGGTCTAAGGCATGAAATTCTTTGTAAAATCCTTTTGGTGTGATAACACTTACACTTGAGGATTTTGGTTCTTTGCTTGGATTTTGGTTCTTTTGTTATTGCACTCTCTTGGTGGTGGGCATTTTTGTCAGTTAGCCCCTGTGTGTGTATGCTTTTTATGGAGGGCCTCTTTTTTGCCCTATTCCTTCACTATTGTACCTACTATATGTTCCAGTCCCGTTGATCTATTTTGGTCATATGTGGACATTGATAATATATTTTCTTTCTTTCATACTTTCTCAGGCCTGTTAATTGAAATCTTTATGTTTTGATCAAGCACCCTTTACAATATTTTTTGTAAGTTTTACATTGCAGTTTGCTAAATTTTAGCTACTGACTAAGCATCTTAGAAAACATTAATTCAATATACCGTAATGTTCAGTGAATTAGGGGGCATTGTCAACCCAACTAAGACTATAGATGCTGATGCATAGGAAGAATGAGAGCTCAAGTATATTTGTTCAAATTTTATGCACACATGAAGCTAAAGCACGTTGAGCACTTCACAATTTCACTTTGGGATTAGTTAAAATTGTGTACGTAAGTTGTGACAAGGTTGACCTTCATTTAAAATTGTTAAAACACTAAAATTGAGGATGTAGATGATTTTTTGAGTATCTTACCAAGTTTGGGGCATGGAGAAAAATAAGGAAATAGCATTGAGGAACTTAGGTAAAGAAAATTTGGTTTGAGTGCCAATCAAGGAAATAAATCCTTAAGAAGCATTATTGGAGATGTTGCATGTGGTGGAGAAATCAGATGAGATGACATTTGTTGATTTAGTGAGCTGCATGGAGGAGCATGCTCTCAAGCTTGGTGAGTAAAATAAGCTATCCATAATTGAGAACAAAGTGCTTGTAGTTGGTTCTAACAGAGGAGGCAGTAGTGTATTCTCTAGAGGGGGAAGAAATTATGTGATGGTTGGCAACAAGGAGGATGTTGATAGTGAAATTATGAAAGTGTCTTCTTCTTGTCAAGGAAAAGGAAGAGGAAAATTTGTTTCAGGTATAGAAGTCTGCCACTATGCTTGAGATTGTTGTGTACCTTTTAAGAAATTCTAAACATGAGAATGTTGCTCGTTTTACAACAGGTTTGGAAGGTGCTTTAGTGAACTATCTCTTTACAGTAGATACATCCATACTTAATTTGAAGGATGTTGCATGTTAGATAAGTGCCTCTTGAAATATGACTAATAATTGGCTATTTTACTCCTTTGTTTGATAAGATTAATACTTGCATAAATGAACATAAAATACAATGCATATTTAGATTAACAGATTTATAACTTTATTCACATGAAGTTCTCCACATAGATGATCAGCCAAGGATCTGACTGCTTTCCTTGACTACAAGAAGCATATTTGAAGTGCACGATGGATGCCAATAGAACACAACCATCGATGACTACCTACAATCTAGGTCAAGCACAAACATACTAACCAACAAGCAGAGAACCACAATAATTGAGATCTCATAATATCAAAGAAAATTTTCCAAGCTTTTCGGTCATAAAAGAGGAAGAAGATATTAATTGTTGATGTTCATTTGTTTAGCCAAGACAACAAAATTGTAACTTGAACATTCCACAACAATGTATTGAGGGAGATCCTGGAATGTTGAGCGCTGGTCACAGCTAAAATCTATATTAAGTTCTTCAGCTGAAAAGAGAAAGAAAAACTTATCAATTATGATTTGATATTCATCCCATCAAGAATATACTGTACCATATGTAGAATGCTCTCACAAGGGCCATACAATGTAATGAACTGCCTTGGAGGACTATATAAATGAATTGCGAATGCCTCAGAATCCGACATTTGGGCAACCTTGTCTCTGTTTACTGGCTGTATAGCTGACGATGGAAGCCTTATTTCCCCTCGAAGAGAGCATAAAAGAGACGTTTATAATCCTTCACAACAATTTTTAGACCTATTGTACCATTGTTACCTCAGTTTGCAGGTTGTATGACACTTTCCTAGAGATGTACGCCTTTTTGACACTTCCCAAAATTGTCAATTGGTCATACAGTAAAAGTTCCAATCTAGAGTGTACAATAACCAGTGTCTATTGTGGTATTAGGAGTTTCAACCACTTTGCAAGGTCATACAATAGAGTAACCAATCAAATTGTAGGAGACAAGGTTATATGGTAGAATGGATTGCAAAGATGCGAGAGAGGATTGTTCTCATCATATGACAACCATGATGGAATTCTTTGACCGTACAAGTTGAGTTGAAAACCCTTCTATTTGTGAGGACTATATAGTGATTGCATCTAGATTTTCATGGCGCTTTTAAGTTTCTAGGTAAAATGTGGAAGTTGTAGTAGAACAAAATCATGATCCTAGAGATCTTGGGTAGTCATATGGCTCATCTCCTTTGCTACAAGAGTAGGATTCAACCAGTACTAGTCATTACTAGATATAACATCCACCATAGTCTGAAGAAGCTGATCTGTAGAAAAGAAGCTGATCTGTAGAAAACACTTTTATTGATCTAGTGCTAGGTTGATAGCTATGACATGTTGTGAGAAGCGAGCTTTGAAAATTCATTTAGATCAGGTTTTGTAATAAAAAAAGCCTTCCTATGTCATACATAATGAGTAGCTTTAGAGAGGGATACACTTACATGAAATTCAATAGACAGAATAGCTGTAACAACTGTAACAATCATTTAGTAGAGGTAGATAGTCTTGGCCGCCATACATTGAAGGAGGCAGAGTAAACTTCAGGTGCTTGTGCAATGAGGAAATGAAAAATATGTGGATGTATGACAAAATATAGAATAGTGTGCCACATGGTGGAGTCTTCAATTTGTGGTATATGTTAAGAGTTGAAGCAATAATTTTTTTTGATTGTGTGGTGGAATAATTCCCAATAACTAGTTGTACAGTGGGAATTTTTTATTTTCTTTTCTATCCATTGTACTTTAAGACCTCTCTTTTTGTATTTTTATTTTTATTTTGCCCTTTGGGACCCATTTATTTCATTTTTTGGATGTCATTAAGTTGCCTTATATTTCCTTATCCAACTTTCTTTTCCTATGAAGTTCACTATAATTGGCTTGTGACTTTGATGTGGAGTTGATGTATACAATGTGGATAGGGTCGATTGTAACATTTGGTAGCAGTAGCACAACTTGAAATAACAGACCTCAGATTAAAATTTTAAATAATTTCTCTAACTTTAATTTTACCTTCTTCAACATTACTTGGTCTAGTTTTGATGCTTTAGTGAAGTCTGTGAAATCAATCATATTTATGGCTTTACCAACCAGAATCATTTTGTTATCACCTTATAGTCCCAAATTTAGATTTACTAGTGGGAACTCTTTATGCTTAATGTCCTCTTTACTTCCAATTTGATGTGTTGGTTTGTTGTCACTTGTCAGTCAAGGACATAGTTGCTGCTGTGTGGATCTTAAATCAATCTTGGCCCTTGAATTGTAATTCGAATGTCTATATGGGGCATTACCTTCTCATTTGTAAAAGTTAATAGTTGATTGTTAGTAGTAGAGTAGGAGGAGAAGAAATTGTTGCCAAAGCTATCTTGGAATAAACATATGATTTCATTGAAGATATGGTGGATTTTGTGTGTTGTCTCAACATATTGTATGGTTTCTACTTCTCTTAGTTTAAATGTGTCTATATGAAGTTGATTAGTTGAATGGAAGATTTTATTGTTGATGAATGGTGAAGCCTAATGTTCATACCATTTGGAATTTGTTGATTGCAAATTCAAGTGCATTGTTAGATTGAACTTATTCAAAAGATTAACTTCAATTGTTTTATGCTCATTGTTCATAGTGTTGATGCACATGAGTGATCTGAAAATTATTCGCTTATCCTTAGGAGATTGCACCATCTTTGTGTAGTTGTTTCCTCATGACGAAACAATGCTTAGTTTGGTGTCATCAAGTCAACAATCATTTCTTACATTGTTAGGTGTCAGCTTGGATTTCCTATCCCTTCATCCTTTGGTCTTTTTCCAAAGTGAGTTTACGTGTTCCATGTCTAGCAAAACATAACTCCCTTTGTGATTATCAGCATTATTACATCATTCACTGAGTCTATCCAGAATATAAAGTCGCATTGTAAACCTTGGAGTTGCCTTATTTGATCATATTGTTTATCATATGAGGTTTCTTTGTTTAAGAGAGGGTAGAATACTTGGTATTTTATTTTGTGTCAAGGTTTCCTAAAAAAAACATCAACAAGAACCATTTTACAACAAAGGCATTGGATAAACAAAAGGTTCAAGAACTTACATGAACATTGATAACAAGAACTTTTTTGCAAATTTGCAAGGTTAACAAACTATAGAACTTCGTGAAATGTTTTGAGAAAAGTTGAAAATGCCGATAAAATTAAAAACTTAGAAGCTTTTACAATTTATGACCACCTTCATTAACTCCTCCATCTATGAAAACACAAGACACAAACGAAAACCAAAATTTGAAAAGACCTAAGGAATTTTTGTTGGGTAAGAAGTTGGTGTATTGCTAAAATATGTTGTTGTGTAGCTAGGTCGGATCCCTTCTAGTGCCGACCTATTGCACAAAATGCCAAGTGGCTTGTTGGCCTTGGCATTTGGATATCTCAGTTGTATGAGTCTAATTTGGGGTAGGCCCTATTTGGGCGAACCACTTATGTGTAACTTGTGATCAAGTTAAATGTAACTTGCAACTAAGGGATACTCATATGTAACTTGTAATATATAGGTCTGACCCTATCCTTGGTGCCAAAAGTATATGGCCAACTTCAGTTCTATTAGGAGGTATTGATTCATATATATGCAAGGTCATGATTGCATCAATGATTTGAATTCAATAACATGAAGGTCATGTAGTGTGCTCGGGGGTGACGATAAGAGCTATCCGTCGTTGGTGCTCAATGATAGATTCAGTCTGATGCCTTGGTGTTGAAAGTCGCCAAGCCTGGTATCGAAATGCTGACGGTAAGTGGAGTCGCTATGGACATCTCTGTCCGTTTTAACATTCTATATTCAAATTCTTCATTCGGGGAGGAGAACATGTTGTGGAGGATTCTCTCCTGCGATCGTAACATTTTACTAGCAAATGAAAGTGGCAAAGATTGCTCACTTCATGACGCTCGTGGCTAGAGACATCGACAAGGTGGCAGCAAGCATTCTAAGGATTCAATGAAGCGACATGAGTCGGTACGCGTGCTATCGACTGCTTAGTGTAATGGAAGGTTGAGATCGAGCAGCAACATAGTGGCGAGTTTTGTGATGATCACATTAATCCCTACACAAATGTGAAATGTGTGCATATGGGGAGGAAAGTGAATGGAGGAACCTAACGATCAGGAATGGTGGAGAAGGCCTCCGTGCAATAATGCCTTGCAACAACTCACATCATCCTAGAAGCTTCGAGAGTCACATGAAGCATTCGTTTCACTGAAGCTTGCATAGGCATCGAATGATATTGCAACTGAAGGTCCAGTTATTCGAGTTCTTACTTATGTCGCTCTTGAAGATCATCTAAAGTTTGTCCTAGGGTAGGCATTGCAGCTTAGCATTTTGGCACACCTTGCTACAAGTGAATTTCTGTTGCATTTATGTGGTTGGTCCATCACTTTGCTATAGATGGTATTAAAGGCAGTTCTTCAGATGATGCTTAAGCTATGCTCGGAGTAGATATTGTGGACAGATGATGAGTGATGGTGAGAGCCAAAGGCCACGCAACCATCAAATCATCACTAGGTGCTTCGGTGTGATCAATCTAAGTGAATGGAAATTCCATTGCTAAGCAAAATTATAAAAGATAAGTACTCTTTATGTTTGAATAATGCTACATCATTGAGTAGTGAATCATGTATTGACATTTCCCCTAACTATCATTATCTCTCTTTGAAATGCTTCCAAGACGAATCAGAGATTGCATTCAAGGAAGGAAGATTGCTTGCATTTCTTCGCAGAGGAAGAATCAACATTTAGAGGGAGTCTGACATATCGTTAGAAGTAACCTTGGATGAAGAGATCAAAAGGTTGATATCTGCTTCAGAGGGAGCTTGACATGACATTTCAGCTTCAGAGGGAGCTTGACATTTCAGCTTCAGAGGAAGCTTGACTTTCCAGCTTCAGAGGGAGCCACGTCATCATGAAGATTTGGTTAATGCATTTTTCTCTGTGATGGAGAAATTTGAGGTGAAAGCCCTTGTTAATGAGTTCTTCTCTGTGAGGGAGAAGATCGAGGTGCAATCCCTTGTTAATGAGTTCTTCTCTGTGAGGGAGAAGTTCAAGGTGCAATTCCTTGTTGATGCATTCTTCTCTAGGAGAAGTCTGAGGTTAAAGCCCTCGTTCCACCCTCTGTGAATAGGTATGGTGGATCCACCCTCTACGAGTAGGCATGGTGGAGATGCATTCTTCTCTGGGAGAAGTCTGAGGTTAGAGCCCTCGTTCCACCCTTTGCGAGTAGGTATGGTGGATCCACCCTCTGTGAGTAGGCATGGTGGAGATGCATTCTTCTCTGGGAGAAGTCTGAGGTTAGAGCCCTCATTCCACCCTCTGCAAGTAGGCATGGTGGTAATGCACCCTTCTCTAGGAGAAGGTTGAGGTGAAAGCCCTTTTCCACCCTCTGTGAGTAGGCATGGTGAGCCCACCCTCTGTGAGTAGGTATGGTGGGTATCATGGAAGAAATTCCATGATGTTCTTGTTCACCCTCTGGCATTAGCTATGGTGAACATATTATTCATGGGAGTAGCCATGGTGGTAGTCACTATGTGACTTGGTTATTTAGAAGGAATCCTCACTAGCTAAGAGGGAGTGTTGTTGTGTAGCTAGGTCGGATCCCTTCTAGGGCCGACCTAGTGCACAAAATGTGAAGTGGCCTGTTGGCCTTGGCATTTGGATATCTCAGTTGTATGAGTCTAATTTGGGGCAGGCCCTATTTGGGTGAACCACTTATGTGTAACTTGTGATTAAGTTAAATGTAACTTGCAACTAGGCACCAAAAGTATATGGCTGACTTGAGGTCTATTAGGAGGTATTGATTCATATATATGCAAGGTCATGATTGCATCAATGATATGAATTCAATAACATGAAGGTCATGATTGCATCATAGACGTAAGAGCTTATCGTTATGGTTGGGAAGGCAACAGATCTGATGTTTGCCTGTGGTTAACGAGCACTACCATAAAATCAACAAAATATAGTTCTAGTCCTTTGGGCCAGGATGGGTTGGTGTTCACTAGGGTTTGGCTTGCACACCTTGGGTACCTAGGTTAAACCTTAGCTGAACTTGGGCCATACACACAGGTCCCATGCAAATTTCTGTGGATTTCCATGATTTTTAATATTTTTTTGCAAACAAAAAGAACACTTTAAGTTACCCTAATTTCAGCCTAAAGTGCTCACATTTAATTCCTTTTGCCTAAAGTCACTTAAACCATGGTCATTTCACAAATAGAAGATAGCAAAGCACTAATTACCCTTCTAGCTGCCATTTCTTTTGGAAGTATTCATTCAGCTACAGTATTCCTGGAAGGCCCTGTGGGGGCAATTGGCTTGTAATTCTTGCTAATCTCAGTTGATATAAGGAGGCACAGGCCCAAGATCCTGGCGTTTTGTAACATTGGATTTCTCTGGTGTAAATGTGTGCCATTCTCCTTTGTGTGACTGTTATTGATTTACTTGCTCATTTATCGACAAGTACTACACTTAAAAGGAAGTTCAATTCAATGCTTGAAGGCTGCAATAAACATTGTTTACAAGATTCAGCAGCACATATATTAGAATTTCAGTCAATCACGGTAAGATTTGTTTTGGGAATAATGAGTGGAAAATGTCCTAATTACAGATAATGGGGTGCATTCAACTTAACTGGAGCCTCTGATCACTTGTAACACTAGCATCTGTTTGTAAGGATGAAAGGTTGTGTTACTCTGAAATAAGGAAAAATGAATCTTATGTATCTTTTCAAATTATTATTAAATAGCTTCAACGGATCCTCTATTTGTCTTTTTAACCTTATAATATATCTGTATCTATACTCTCCCTCTTTCTCTATCAGACAAATCTGTTTGTACACCTGAGCGCATGTATACCTCTTTCTTTGCATGTGTGTGTGCCTTCTTGCATCTAAAATATCATGTTACATGTGTATCTTAATTCATAACGTTTGCCTTTAACCAGACATAAATTTTTTTCACAAGTTAAACTTCAGAAAGTCAGCTACTTTTTTCTCTTATAATAGCAAATAGAATTTTTACTTTTTGTTTGTATTTTATTCCATCACCAGGATCCTAGCATCTAATTTTTAATGTTTAAAAGCTATATCATAGAATTTTCCAGATTTATCATAAAAATTTGATATCTGACAAACTTTAACAAAACCTCTAAAATTTGTTTTGAAAGCACTATAATATTTGTCCATACAAGATTGTAGGGTTTGCAAAATGCATTGAGGGTTTTCTGGGTGGCTGTGGCATTGAGGGTTTTCTATATCTGCAGGCTGCAGTGGCATTGCTGTTGAGGGTCATCTAGATCTGCAGGCTGTAGCGGCATTGGCATCAGGTCTGCAGATCATTTGAAACATGGCCATTCACCAACATAGGATGCCGACTATACTTTTGACTATGTCTTCATCTCATATGCTCACATCTGGTGAATGTGTCAGATGATGCTGTGTGTAACTCTAAAACACAGAAACAGCAGACATCCCAGGTCATTTATCTGCTTTCATCCATCCTATGTGAACTTAGTCATTGGCAAGAAGTAGCCTTAGTTTGGAGCTTTCATAAAGATGCTAAAGAGGTCTGATGTTTGGTGGTGTGCTAAATTTAGACCCAGGCTAGGGGCACTGCTGAGGCTTAATCCTGGAGGAATATTTTTTGTGAATATGGAAGTATTGTTTACTGAGATGGTTGAATATATTATTTTGCTAAAACAGAACATTTTTTCTTCTTCAGACCATTTGTGCTAGAAGCAGAATGGGTGAATGTATTCTGATGGTGTGTGCAGAGATGCACATATTATAAGAGAAACCTTTATTTTAAATTTAATAAAATATATATAAATACAGATAAATAATATATTATTTGAATTTAATTATGCATTTTTTTGAATTTTATAAGGGGATGAATTTGTTTTGAACTTGAAAATGGACATATATAAATACAAATAAAAAATTATATTATCTGAATTTAATTATGTTATGGAATTTCATCATGGGGAAGAATTTGTTTTTGAACTTGAACAGGGACTTGAACCTTGTGACATCGGCTAAAAGGCCTCTGGTTTCCTTAATTATCTCTTATATGAATATCAATAAATCAATTGCGAACAGAATTTGCTCTTATTTATTATGATTTTGTATTTTTTTGATACAGGGTTTCAACTTAGCATGTTCTTTTTAATGGTACCTGCCTGTTTAAAAGGTCTATGCTTTCTATAAGCACCTTGAATGTTAAATTGTTTGTTGTACTTGTAACTTGGGGCTCAAGAAGATTAACAACTATGATTTTTCTGAATAACTTTGTTTCTGTTTTTCAATTAAAAATTTGTTTTCCTTAAGTATTGTGGTTTTTCTCTGGTAGGGAGATTTAGAATGACATTAGTCACACAAACTGATTCAAATTCTAATTTATGGCAGCATCTTTTTAGTGACAGAATTGAAAATGCTTTGGGGCCATTTTCAATGTGGAATATATCTGGTACCTACAGAGGTTGGTACTTCCCTGACTCGATCTCTTGAATATAATAGAAGGCATATGTACAAATCAAACACTACGAATAGCTGTTCAAATTACATGTATGTTGAAGTTTGATTGATAAATGTTTGTAACAAAATAGGCCAAACATTATTGATTTGGAAACACTTTGACACATATCTAGAAATTTTAGGACCCAAAGCTGGTAAAAATATAGGAAGCATTTGTCTTGGTCCTTAGAACGATTATTTATTCACATATGCAATTCATGAACAACTCATTTTTTTACTTGTATATTTTTGTCAATAAAATTTCATCAATGCAAGTTATTAATGTTAATATCTTATTGGGCACATGGTTAGAAACTTAGAAGCATAAGATGTTTCTGACAATATATTAAACATTGCATTACTCAATAATAATTTGGGGCCTGTTAAATTGTGTTAGCTTTTGGAGAGTGTTAAGAGCTGAACTGGAAATCTGCCGTTATTGCTATAAACTCTATAACTCACTGAAAAGATGTTATTTTTCTTTACACAATGTAGAAGCAATTTTTTTGTTTTTTAATTTCAATGAAAGATCTACTTATTCAGGCAATAATGAAAACAGTGCTCCAATTGCTTGAAAGTGAATGGAAATGTAGTATTATTGAAATATTAGTCAGGCAGTTTGAACTTTATTGAGAAAGTATGTGTGGCGATTCAGGTTAAAAGTTTTGAAGCATAGCATATTTTCTGCACTCGGTCAAGCATGGTTTCAATAGACATGTGAACAAAGCAAACTAAATATGCCCCATTCTAATGCATATGATTCTAATTTCTACTTATAGCTAACTTTTACATGTTAGCTCCCTTGTGATTTGGATTGGATCATGAAATAAATGTGGCAAGTAAGGCTGAAAAGTTTTCTAGAGTAGTGTTGATGTGTGTTTTATGCACATGCAAGCATCAGAATAAAATACCAAAGTGCTTTACCCTCTCTTCAACAAAATCACCTCAGATGCTAGGGGTAAGATCAACTAAAATGATTCCAAGGTTTCTACAGTCAAGTCTTGACGAGTGGGTAACTCAATGGTTGATGTGAATTGCTGTTTTCACTTGGGGACTTACACAATTGTTCGAATCAACTTTGCTTATCATGAATATGGAATGGGTGTGCTGATAACTTAGGATTTTGCAATGAAGCTCTGGACTTAATTCTAACAAGACTTGTTTTTAAAAAAATGGCAAAAGGGAATAGGGTTCAGGAATTCTATTCTAAAACCTAGAATGCAAGAAGTGGTGAACAAATTCAGTGGAACCAAACTATGCAGGGTCTCACCATCAAGTCAAATAGATTTTGACACGAGCTTAGTGCAATCATCTAAGGTGTTTTTCATAGATTTTCAATTTACTACCATCAAACATTGATACCATCCAAGTTGATGCATAACAATGGATGCATAATAATCGAAGTTAAGCTTGCATAAACTTCTAGTTGACCTGTAATGTCCCCTTCTCAGTGATGAGAAGTTCAGTTGGCCATTAGCCTATTCCGAAGACCCGTAGGCTAATTGGAAGTAGAAATTAGGGTTTCCAACTTTTGTGGAGATCTGCGTGTGTTGTTTGATGATGGACTAGTTGGAATTCTACAATTCAAACTGTAGATTCCTTCTGGGTTTTCTGAGAGCTTCGCAAAGGTGTGAAATGCATTCTGTTCGGGGAAGTTTTCAGAACTTACTATTTTTAGTAAGTCGATGGCAACCATTAGGGTTTTTGGTTTCTTTTTGGTTTTCTGAGCTCATCCACAGGGTTCGAAGAGCAATCTTTTTGGAGTTGTTTTCAGGACTTACTATTTTTACTATTTTTAATTTTTTAGTAAGTGCTATATCGGGCAATGCTATTCTTAGCAGTTTAGTGCAGAATTCAACCCACTTTAGTTTTGATGGTTTCAGTGCTTCAGTTTCCGGCTCAATTTGGCATTAATCAGTTGTTGAATTAAAAGTGATTTTATTATATATTATTACCTTAGCCTAAGGTTTTAATATTTTGTTTTTGTGGAGGAACGACTTAGGAAGGAAAATATATGTTTTTTATCTTAAGTCTCATTTTATTTCCTAAGTCAGGTGGCGCTAGGAAAGGGAAAATATTACATGCTTATGATGTTTTTATGTTTTAACTTGTTGACCTTGGAAAAGTTCTACTAGGAGGGTTGAAGAGGGGACGCCAAGCCTTGAGGGGTCATGAAATGAAATGCAAGTGGAAAAAAGGTGAATTTGGGTGCCATGTGAATTTGAATTTGAATTTGAGCCTCCGAAATCTATAAATAAGAGTGTTGAGCTCTCATTTGGTTTATGCTTGTTGAATGACAATGTTATGCTTCCGGAATGGTGCTAGACTTGAGCTTCGAAGTTGAGAGCTTCCTAGCAACCATCAGTTTCGTACTTGAAAGACAGTACCTAGCTGATTATTTGTGACTATCTTTCATCCAGAGAGATAGATTGTGCTGATCAAAAAAGATTGAGAGATTTTCTGTTTGGTGTGTTGGGTGTGTATCCAGTTTGCTGGTTTTTGGAGTGGCTGCAGGTATTTTTCAGTTATATCTTCTTGCTCAAGTGACTGTTTGTTCTGGGTAATAGCTCGTCGAAAGCCTCTTTGCTGGACGATTCATCTTCTAGAGGCTCGTGTTATTTGGTTTGGGGTGCATTTTTAACTTGCTGATTGAACTTCCCTGCTGGCCATACATTTCCAGCCAACCCTAGGGCAGCGTGCAGCATTTTCAGTGGTGATTCAATGGGGTTGTTGAGCTGGGGGCTTGATCACCTATCCTCTAGCAATTATTTGCCGCTAGTTTGGAGCTGTTTGGTGGAGTTTTGAGTGAGTTGTGTGCATTTCATTGTTGCTGGTTCATTTTGGTGTTGCTGTTAGTTTCATTTCAGTTTGATTAAGTTTGTGATTGGGTTGTAAGTTCAGTGTTTTTCCATTGTAATCACCTGTAGAACTTTCTTTCTATTAGAGTTGACAATTCTCTTGTTTTGACACTAGTTGCAGATTTCGTTATTGTAAAATTGTTTCAGTAGTATTGATCAATTCCTTTGCTGCAATTTACTTTTATTTGGTTTGTTCCTGGCTGGTTTACCACCAGGAAGTTTTAGAATTTCCATTTCCCGTTGTATAAGCGGAAGAAGTTGGCTTGCCGCCCAAGTTTGTAATAATTTTCAGTATTTGCAACTAACAATCCCCTCAACACTGTATGCTCTCACCTTCCTAGATTGGGCACTTGGTGATCAGAAAGTGGAAGGGCTGCAGTTTTCAAAATTATTGTATTTTTATTGCTAACCCTAATGGGTTTTTGTTGTGTTGTAAACTGTTAAATTTCAAAAAAAAATTGTAGGGATATTGCATGACCACGCAAGGCACACTTACAAGCAGCAAGAGGCTAGTGGTATGGATAAATGGATTCCACACAAATACATTCAACAAATTCTTTCGTCCAATCTAACAAACTTGAAAGCAAATTCTAATCTAAAATTCTAATCTAAAATTCTAATTTAACTTGGAGGAATTGAGAACATTGAATGCAAAACAACACTTAAACAAAATCACCATCAAGTCGAACAATGATTTATATTCAAATCTGCAGCATCTACAAAAAATTCTTAAAAATCTCTCTCTTACAAATGAGAGGCAAGGGGGTATATATAGAGTTTCATACAAAATGGATGGCCAAGATTAAATCAAAATCAAGGGCCAAGATCATGCCAACATAGCCCTAGAGTTGCCCTAATTAGGGTTTATATAAAAAATGGAGCCACCAACATATGGCCCAATAGAAAGACACCTATTCATCAAATAGGGAATCTTCTAGAAGATTCCATCCTGCATCTCTTTCTCTCACAACATATTCCAAGAATCTAGCCAATACAAAATCTAACTCCTCCATGGAAATGCTGGGTAAGGTATCCTATTGTAAATCAATCACGTCCAACGCATTCGAGGAAGCATCCAAGGTGTTCTCCCAATTTGGCACGAGCTTCTGCGAATTGTGAACTTGAATCAACAAAGACACTAAGTCATCCATCTGACTCCTCTTCAAAGAGTCCAACTGATTGAAGTACATGAACTTCATCTTGTCTTTCAATTCTGCACAATATTCTCCTTGATCAATTTGGACATAGGAATTCTCTTCAAAGCTCTGAGATTTGGAATAGTTTTCTCCTAAACAGGGTGGAATTCTTTCCAAACTCCCTCCAAATACTGTATCTTGAATATGAGCAATGTTGTCTAGTCAAAGGCTTGGACAAAATGAGTAAGGAAATTATCCTCCCATCTCTTCACATCCTCAATCCATTTCTCCATCTCCGAGAGTGAATCTCTCGCTGCCTCATAATATGTATGTAGTCCACGATCAACTACAATAGGGGAAATAAGGGTGGGATTCTCATGCCTTATCCTTGCAATGTACTCTCTAAGTTTGATATTTTCTTCTTCATACTTCTCTTTCTTTTCCATCTCCCGATCCAATCTTGCACCGATTGCCTTGAGAGTATCACCAACTTCTTGGAATTCTTGCTCTTTTGTAGTATGGTCAAGGGCAAATGAAGTAATCTGGAAATCCATGGGAGTAGCAACATCCTTCGTCACATCTCCAATAGGAACAACCACCCGCGTAATCCGCATTCTTGTCTCATCTCTAGCTATATGTGACAAAATCTTAGCCTTCTTTGGTTCTTTTCCCTTGTCACTCCTTGCTAAGTAGTCATCAATGTCGTCAATCGACTGCGTCTCTACCATCTTCTTACTTTTCTCCATACTCTTCATCAGCCAATCAAGAATAGTGGCCATCTCCATACCATCATCGAGACACATCTCTCAATCAAGCTCTCTCAATGCCGAGAAAACATCATCATCATCAAGATTATCCGTGGTCAAATCATATACATTCTTTCTCAAACTAACCTCCAAAAGGACATGAGGAGATCTCGACTGATCATCATCTTCATTAGGCAGAGCAGATGTAGTTGTGGCATGTAAATCCTGAATATTCTCTGGCAATATCACTGTGTTGGAATTTTGTTCGACCTCTTTGTTCTGTTTTGGCATTCCAACTTCCTTGATTGATGAGACACTAAGGGGAGGTGAAGGAATGATAGGTGGAGGAATGATAGTCTTTTGCTTCTTCTTAACCTCCTCAATTTTCTTCCCTCTCGCCTTGACTTCTCTTGGTGTGTTCTTCCTTCGCTTGGGAGATTGACTCTCCTAGTCTGCATGAATCCTTATATCGCTGATAGTTCTTTGATCACCTTTAGAAGTGGGTTCCTCCCGTTTCATCTTTTCATAAGTGAAGATAACACCCATGTCAATCAACTTATTCATCTGACTGTCTACCCATCCTCGGGAGAAACTCAAGACCTCTCTCATCAATACATTCAAATCTGTCACTTCTAGTTCTGACCAATTAGGCAATAGAATTGCCTTCTTCATTTCATTCTCATATTGTGGATGTGTATGATCCTTGTCATCTAAGATCTGATTAGGAATGAGGAAAAGTCTACACTTCCTCATGAAATCCACGGACATTCTGGACCACATTCTTCTTTTTACTGCTTGCTCGTCCATCAGGTTGGCCCAATAATCTTCTATGTCCACCTTGTGAATGAACCTATCTCCCCCGATCCTTCCAACTTTCTTAATCAGATCAAATCTTTCTCTTCTTTTGTATGTCGCAAATCGATAGAATGCAAGTTCTTCAACTGCTTTTCTAGCTGCTGTGGCGGATTGACAAACCTCCAATGTCTTCCCTACTGAAATAGGAAATGTCATCCCTGTTCTATGCTTGTCCTTCTGGATAGGATCAAACTCCAGAAGCTGTCTCACCACCTCAAGTAATATCATTATGTCTGTAGGATACCTTGGAAGCTTGTAAGGTTCGGATTGAAATCCATGAATCCTTAGGTATGTGAAAGTGGGAAACTGTATGTACCATGATCCATATTTTTTTCTATTAGCTTTGTTGCCTCCTTGGACAACCTCCTATGGATTCCGCCTTGCAACATCCGCGTTATGTACATAGTGAATGCATCATTCACTCTCTTATAATCTTCAATTTTATACATGTTCAACTGTGGATAGCATTCATAACTCTTGTATTGTCTTTGTCCATTCCCGACATCACCTCGTTATATCAATCCTTTGTAGGTAACAAATTGCGCAAGTAGATACACTAGGTAAGAAGTCATGGCGAATGACCTGGATCTCTCCACATTCCTTAGCTGAAAGTCCAGATTGTCACTTATGATTATTGACTAGTTGATCAACGTCCATTTCAGACAATCCTGGATGAAATAGAACATCCCTCCATCATATATTTCATCCTGCGGCATCCCCATCACTTGGTTAAGCAAGAATACCGAATCGCTATATTCCTCTTTGAAATTTGTGCACATGAGTGTCTTGGGAGCCTTGTAATGATGAGACTTAGGGTCAATCATCCACTCCTTGTTCACTATGGTCTTGCATGCATCCATCTTCTTATATCTTTCTTCATATTCATCCTTGGTTCTATCTTTCATGTCTGCTCCACGTGGAATTCCGAACACCTCAGCAAGGTAGGGAATGATGGCACCCTTAGGAGTCTTGACCATTTGGAAGCGAGGATCATAATATCGTGCTTACTCTAGGATTAGCTCATTGCATTGTATGGACTGCGGAAATCCAACGACCTGATAAATACTGCTCTTCATAATGTTTGCATAAGCCGGGGAAGGAATCTGGCTTCCAATTTCGAACATCCACTGCCGCATTTGGTCCATGTTCAAGAAATGCATGTTATTGTTTGTAATCTCCTTCTATCTGGATGACATCTTGGATTTTGGATAGAATCCCGTCTCGACTTGTAATATCCCAGTAATTTTTTTTTGTTTTTAGACCAATAACAATTCATCCACAACAAATAACCCGTTAAGGTTAGAGGAATAAACCAAACAACTGAAAGGGAACCCTTCCACCTTTTGTTCACCGAGAGCCTAGACTGGGAGGGTGAGAGCATACAGTGTTTCGGGGATCGTTAGCAATCATAATCAAACTGAAAATTAAAATGCATGGGCGGCAAGCTAGCCCCTTCTGCTTATCCAGCAGGATGGAAACCAAAGCTCTTGGCGGTAAACCGACCAAGGGAAAATTACAATAAACTGAAGTTCAATCACTCTATCGCGTATTTCAGCGGGAGGACAATACATTAAGCTATCACTCTACCGCATATTTCAGCGGGAGGACCATTGAATTGAACTTATCACTCGACCACTTATTCAGCGGGAGGACTGATTACAAAACTTAGAAGGCGGCAAGCCAGCCTCTTCCACTTATGTAGTGGGTAATTACAAAAGAAAGTAGAAAGAAGGGGATGATCAGTACTACTGAAACAACCTTACAATATAGAGATGAGATGAGATGAATAATTGTAGATTTTCTACAACATGACTGTAATTTTCTGTTACACTGATCTGCAGGCTGAAAGTATAGTTTCAGTAGCCTATGGAAACATCAAAACACTCATAACTCACTCATTTTTTGCCCGAATCAACTCAAATCAATCCCAATCTCACCGTACATCAAATGCAATGACAACCAATCAAAGCCACATCCCAAACAAACCCATTTTTATTTTGCATGCATCCCAATGCAAACAGAAAAACCCATGCCTAGCCTAGGAAGTTCGATTTTGTCTAATAAAATCATTGCTCAATCAAAACAGCTAAAAACTCACACATTGTATGGCATGGAAGGAAGAATGAGCCGGTACCCAGATGGATGGAGTCGCTTGGTAAAGAGATATGAGCAAATTTCACTTTCAGCAGTCCCACGACCAGCAACCAGAAACAATCAAATCCAACATCAATCACTCCATAATCTGCAACTCATTAACCAATCTGCAATGGGAACACAAGGGCACAGCTAGGTACTATATTGCAAGTACGAAACTGAGATTCAGCTAGGAAGCCAACTTCGAAGCTCAGATTTTCAGTAGCCCAACCGACAGCATAACGATGCAATTTTCAAAGATGTCCAAATGGGAGCCCAAGTCTCATACTTATAACTCCACACACCTCAAACCCAAATGCCATTTCCTTGAATTTCAACGTTTTTCTTTTGCATTTCGCTCCACTACATGTGGACCCCAAGAGTGGCGCCATTCCCCACAAGTCAACTCCCACGCTAAAGCAAGGACCCACGCACTTTGGCAAATATTAGAGATAAGTTATAAAAAAATATAATATCTTTCTCAATATTTCGATATCTCTTTAATAAACATGAATTTGCCAAGAACTTAAGAAAAATAGGCATTAATCCCAATTTTAATAAATCAGTCGTCAATAATCAAATTAATTAAATATTAAACCTTAGGATAAGGAATTAATATTCAATTATTTCGCATATGGCTCTGGTACTGATTATGAACACTGCTAGGAAAACTGCTGTAGAATCAAAACCCTGTCTACTGCCAATAATAGAATTGTGTCACACTGCCACTTACTAAAAATAGTAAGTCAAGAACTAATGCTCAGAAAAGCATGATCATTGCGTCCAGAGGCAGAACATGGAGAGCTCAGTAGTATAGTAACATCAAAATGGCCATTCCTTGACTTACTAAAAATAGTAAGTCATTGTTTCATCAATGCTAGACCCTCATTCCTCATTCCACCTAGCCTACGGGTCTCAGGAATAGGCTAATGGACCACTGAAAGCCCATCAATGAGAAGGGGACATTACACGACTATCCTTTGTTGTTCCTTCCGAATGCTAATTCCGGACTTCGACATTGCACCTGTATGAAGCTGGAAGTTAGCAACTTCGGAAAATTTTTCTGACAACTATTTTCAGAATTGAATAAGTTCTGATTTCTCAATGATCTAGACAAATTTATGGATTGAAATCAGGAATTTTATCCACATTTTAAATGAATTCTGAAAATAGAACAAAATGTGATAAGACTAGGGTATGAAACCCTCATGAAATTCATTAAAATTATAAAATTTCAGATCTAGCAAAGTCTGAAGACACCACCTTATACTAGAAACTTTATCAAAATTAGAGTGCAAAGGAGTATACTGGATCGGGAAATGAACTAGGAAAGGTGTGAAAAGTAGTGTTTTCACCCTATTGTTGTCTGAGGACACCTTCCCAAGGTCAACAATGGCTGCCAACAAGTCTGAAGACACCCTGCAACTTTACAAATCAGTCACTAAAAACATGTTGCAATTGCGCGTTATACAAAAATTATGATGAGAATAAGTTTCCCAAGACAAAAATGAATAATTTTGAGTGTGTCTGTAGGGCTGGAAGTGAATTTTCAGTCTGAAGACTAGTCTGAAAATGAAGTTTTCAGACTTACCAGCACCTCTAGGAATGATAGTAAACTCAGAAAATTGCCATGAAATTGTGCAAAAATGCACTCCAAGTAAAATCGCCAAGGTAAGTTAGTGGCTGGAAATGATGTTTTCTGATGACAGCCCCTTGACAATGGAGTTTCAGACCTGCAACAGCATTAAGAAGGTCTGAAAATGCTCTTAAAAATTCCTCAAAAACACCTCCAAACAAAATCGCCTAGGTTGGAACAAGCTGGTTGGTGAAAAATAATTCTGAAAATGTGTTACCAGCCAATAATGGAGGTCAAATGGCGCCCAGCAATGGTGAATGTGCAGGTCTGAAAACAAAAGGCAGCAAGGAATAACAATGGCAGCCAACCACAATGGGGAAATGCACCAAGAATGGAGGAATTCGACCTCCCAAGTGAAATCGCCCTCCCTCAACAATGGCGCCTCTCACCAAAAAAATCGCCCAAGTCTGAAAAATGCTCTCTAAACCAAAGAAGCATTAATTGTTTGGGGAATTAATTGGCAAAACAAAAGTGTAAGATTTTTTGAAAAAATCGGATTTACAAAAAAATGTAAAAATTTGCAGAAAAGCAATCAATAACTACTTTTTTATATATTTAAGGGCATCTCCATAGCATAGAGATATTGTAGGCAAATAAAATAGACACTTCAACACATGAATTGTAGAAAATAGTTTTTCGTTGTTTATATTCATATCGTTGATTACATTGCACGAAACATACCACAACATAAATAATATCTAGATGGTGATAGATGTCAAAATGTCGATTACAATATAGTTTGTGTCTTTGTACAAAGTCAACCTGTAAACTAAGTACAAAATTTCAAAAAATCAACACAAGCTGCCATAGATCTCGGGAGGATAAATGAAGCATTTTTTGCTGTTTTTAGAGGTTGAGGCATATGAACATGTAGTCTTCCAATGTTTCATCTAAAATGAGATCTGTACACCTTTTTATTTGTTCAAGTTGAAGATACTTTAAGCTCTGTTTTTACAACTCTCTTTGTTTGTTGCACCTTTGAATCCCATTGAGCATTTTTGGTTATCTGTGAACATTTCTTTCTTTCTTTTTTTCTTGATTAAGAAAAGATCACTTTGTGTAGTCTGAAGCAAGGGGAGGCTTATCTATGATTCTATGTTAACAATTATAATGATGATGGTTTTGCTTATATTCAAGTATTAAGATACAAGGACTTAGTTTTTGTTGTCCTCAATAATAAAATGAACAAGGCCTATTAAAAGTTATAACATAATACCAAAAAGATATTGCATGTATAATACATGGAAGGTTCATATAAGAACAGTCACACTCTTAAGTTTTCAATGTAAAATGACATTGGAGGTGTCTAATAGGTTTTATGCATACTCTCATCCCTGAAAGTAATAGTGTGCTATTGCATACTTGTATTGAAATATATATAGGATGAACATTAGATGGATAGGCATAGTTCCTTTTTAGTATCATAAGGGTCTTAATGAATGGGTTCCATTTAATAAGCAACGTTATGTATTATTGCTCATAAACATTTATTCATAACAACAAATTTTAATACACTAAATTTTGATAGAAAAAAATATAAAAACCTGAATAATACTTCTGCGAAATGTATTTGGTGAAAAAATAAGCAACCAGCTGAATGCTAACAAACCCCCATCCAATGTCACAAGGTTTGAGTTTGAGTTTGTGTTTGGCAGCAATTAAATTCGGACAAAATTTGACAAAGGGAAAAAGTTCGAAAGAAAATTCGTGATTAAATTCACCTTTATAAATTTGATTTTTTAAAATATAAGTAACAAATCAATAAAAATAAAACACCATTATATAAAATTTGAATATATTATAATAAATTTTTAAAAATTATAATATAATATATTTAAGAATTTAATTCAATTATTATTAATAGATATATTAAATTTTAAATGTTAAATAATGAATATATTATAATTAAAATCTAATTTAAATATTTTAAAATTAAAATTTTTAATAAATTGGTAATATAATATATTTAAAAATTTAATTCAATTATTATTAATAGATATATTAAATTTTAAATGTTAAATAATGAATATATTATAATTAAAATCTAATTTAAACATTTTAAAATATTAAATTTTAATATATTAAGTAAAAAATAAAATTAAATAACAAATAGACATGGTTTAAATATAAAATATGAAAATATAAATTTTATTAGAAAAAGCAAAAATTTAAACTAAAAATAAAAATCGAAATATTAAATATTCAGTAGCCGCACTACCCTTCTTTGACTCGAGGCATATAGTGAGTGTGTTGATTGAGTAGAACAAGTTTGAGATTCGGCAGACCAACTACTAGAACAAGGAATGACAAAGAATAAATTGCAGGGCTATGTGCGTGTGATTTCTTCTCCTCGAACTTGGAAGAAACCAAGAAAAAAAGTTAATGTTAAAGTTAGATCAGATTTATATATGGTATAATTTTAATATTATTGTCACTTATCTGATTGTAATGCTACAAATTCCTGTATGATTCAATATGCAGAATATATATAGATAAGTTCGAACTATTCACAGTTCGAATGATATAGATTATTTAACAGCAATTACACAATATACTTCTGCGGTATTACAGCCTTATCCACTGTTGAATGTTGACTGTTGAATGTCACAGCCTTATCACAGAACTATTCACTGTTGAATGTCGACAACACACTAAGTATATGTTTGCTGTATGTGTCGATCACATATAATATAAGTTATCGCTGTTTCTTATTTACCATATATGATTTGATATTCACTGTTTGTTTATATTGCTGTAATTGTTGACTGAATATATGTCTTCACTGATTTCTGAATTATCTTCATTGTTATATTGTATTGACTGCAAGATATGTTTTTCCTTTTAAGTTGTCTAACTTACCAAAGAAACCGAACTATGCATTAAATATTATTCCATTCGAATCCATACGAAAGTCATGACTCTTGATGAGGAGTTATTATTTAAATGGTAACCGACACCATTAAGACTAGTTAGCATCCATAATTGAATCGATACTTGAATCGGTTTATATAGTCGATTTAACATAGTCGGTAATCGGTTAACATAGTCGGTTAACACGTAATGATAGGTACATTATATGATATCGACTAACATAGTTAATCATACTACAAGTAATAATATCATATGCTATTGACAGTCACAGTCGATTAATACCAATAATAACATCAAATGATATCGATTGACACTATGAATTAATACAAATAATAATTGAGTTGATCATATCAATATAAGTATAACTAACATTAATATTGATTAATATCAATCGATGATTAATTAGCAACTTGATAATGATAGGGTTTAATTTAGTCATAACTAAATCAGTAGTTTGTATTACGTAATTGTCTAAGGCCGATAGGCCAATTAGACAATTGTATTTGTCTATGTATTCCGACTGAAGCTATTCTATTTTCAACAGTTAAAAACCAATAATTTCCGTTGTTTTCGCTCCGTTTAGGGTTACGTTTTTATCGTGTTTTTTCCGCATTTAAATCAGGTTTTTTTCGCGTTTTTTTGGCGATTTTTTGGAAAAATCATTGACCTAGGGTTGATTGATTAAATCCGTTTTTTTGGGGGAAAAAATCGGCAAGCTCCCCGACTCTCGATTAATTGGGTATAATCATGATTTTTTGCAGATGTTTGCTTCTTTGCTGGCTGTCCAAAAAAAAATCGCCTAGGTCTGATCCGGCAAAAAATAGTCATCAAACACAAACTTCAGCCCCAATGGCGCCAATGAAACATTTCACCAAAATCGTCAAACATGGAAGAAAATCGCCAAAAATCTGAAAATTCGTCTTCCAAACAAGCTGCAATCTCCTCCAAAAATGGTGCGTAGGTCTGATTCGAAGAAATAATTTCAAATCTGCAACTCCAATCACCTCAAATGGTGTCCAATGAACACTTAGATAAAAATCGCCTAGCTGGAAAAGTCACAATCAACCATTGAAACGTCTTCTATTCGTCACTTAGCAATCACCATCAGCAAATATAATAATAAAGTATTGCCGGCCTCCCTCTTTTAAACATGTTTTCACCTCCGGTTTCCATCACACAAGCAATGTGGGATAAAACTTTGATATTTATACTTGCTTGGGGAAAATCGATTTGCTTCTAGAAGGTAAAAATCATTTAATGTTTATTGCAAATCATTTATTAATTGTTTTTTTATTTTAAAATAATCATTGACGTAAAAAAAAACAATTAAATTGGGTCACTTTATTTAAAAGATTTTAAAATTTGATCCAAAATTGACCCATGGGGGAAATCGATCCCAATTTGGATTAAAAAATCCAAATAAAAAAAATTAAAATATTCAAAAATGCACATCTGGGGGAAAATTGATCCCCATTGGGATAAAAATCCCAATAATATCTCATCACACTTGCAGAAAAATGCCTCCAGGGGAAAATCGATCCAAGTTTGGAGTCAAAATCCGGACTAAATTACGTCACTTAGCTCAAAAATCACCTTGGGGGAAAATCAACCCTTGTCTGGATAGTTATCTGGACTTAAAAATCATCAAAATCATCATGGTGGAAATTCACCCCATGTTTGGAATCACAATCCACACACAAATCCTGAAAATTTCGTCATAAATGCACTGGTAGAAAATCGATAGGCATCACGAGTCATCATTTTGTTCATCATTAAAGTCATCCACAATCTTGGTGGAAAATCGTGGGTCATAAGGAAGAATTCGCACACTTAATCAAATTTTTACTTCTCTGGTGGAAAATTGCCCCATCCACAGTCTTGGTGGAAAATCGTGGGTCATAAGGAAGAATTCCCACACTTAGTCAAATTTTTACCCCTTTGGTGGAAAATTGGCCCGTCTGGATAATGAGTGGGGAAAAACTGGGTCCATCAAGAATCCAAGGGAAATTCACCACCAGTTAGGATCTTGATTGGGAGAAAATCATGGGTCATCGGAAATATGGAGGGAAAAAGCACCCGCCATCAGGAATTTTGAGATTTTGACCCCTAGAATATGGATTTTCATCAGGAATTTAACAATTTTACCACTCAAAATCATTTGGACGCTTAGGATTTTCAATAAAACGCTTAAGGACTTAGGCAAATTAACCAAAATTTGAGCGAAACAAAAGGAAACCTATCAGGATAAAGCGCAAAATCAACTTGAATAACTTCTTAGGAGCGAAAAAATAACTCCTAAAGGTCCTAAAACACCTTAGCACTTAAAAATCAACGATGAGGACGTTCAAAAATATGTTAACGTTCAAAAGGTCTACAATTAGGATCATCTAAAATCTCAACTTTATGCACTTGATCCTATAACTTCAAAAAAACCCTAAATGACAAAAGGCATGATCAAAAAATCCGAGACTCGGGCATGAGAACTCAAAATTGCCCATTATGCTGCCAAAACCCTAAACTATCCAACACAGAAAGCAAGAAAGAGGGGGTTTCCGTTTGCAATGGGGCGATGTGTGAAAAGGTCACAACAAGTAGTATACTTGCTACACTTGGCAAATACATATTTTCAATCAGAATTACTAGACTTGGACTCGCCTCGGACTTGGCAAGCTGATTTTGGACCCGGATTCGTACTCAGCACTCAGACTTAGCGTAGACTTGGTAAATTAAAAAACTTAAGAAATGAAGAGATTTTTAAGGATTTAAAACTTGTTTCATGCCCCTTTGATAAATAAACCTTAAAGATACAATAACCTCATCAAATAAAAGCTACTTTGATCACATATAAAAGTATACATCGATCACATAAGTGTAAATGCAAATTTTAGTTGAAGGCAATAACAATTTGGATATATAAATATTATCAAATGTATGCAAAAATCATGGAATATGAAATCCATGGCATCAAAAATTCCAAAAACATATCAAAACAAAATCCTGAAGTTTATGGCTCAGAGGAGCTTGCATCACTTGGCCCTCCTATATGGGTGTCTAAGATAGGTCTTGGATGATGATGCAACCATGATATATGCTTGTGTCTCATTGACACCCACATTGACATCCAAGGTGTTTGCTTGTGCTCTATCTTCCTCTGCCATGGCTATTGCCTTTGCCTCTCTATTTGGTCAACCCAATCAAGGTCCTCATCACTAAAGATAGGATCCTCAGCCTCAATGATCCAATTTGATTTTGGATTAACTGAAGAGCACACAGTTATACTGAGAGGGGGGGTGAATCAGTATAATGAAACTTTTTGCCAATTCAATATTTTATATGATAGAATCAATCACTGAAAAATAGTTATGCACATGAACACAATAATTTTGAGTGGAAACCCAATGCGGGAGAAAGCCACTAAAATGATGTTATATATATATATATATAATTCTTCTTTTACAATTGTTTGTGAGCACCAACCCACTGGAAGCACCAACCCCCTAATTTTTGTTTTGTGAGCACCAACCCACTGGAAGCACCAACTCCCCAAATTCTGTTTTGTGAGCACCAACCAACTCTATGAAAATCTGATTATATTTTGCACAGTACCTCTACACACAGCACTTTCTCTTCAGATATATTCTTTTATTTTATTTTTCAACTCGGCATTCTCATTCTCTCACAATCTAAAAATAATTTCAGAATTATTATTCTCCACACATCATTTATTCCATACTACACACGTGATTGTCTTCACACACATCATACTTCCAAAAAAAATAATCTTGCATTTTCAATCGCTTATTTATATATCTTCTTAAGACTTGCTTCTTCAAAAAGTCATGCCTCTCAAACAAACCGGTCACATTTCTTCAAGTTGTTTCCTTTCATAAGTCACGCCTCTCCATTATAACTTTTGTTTATATTAATTGTAATTTTTAACATTGCTTTTGTTTATTGAATGAAGTCTTAATAACTCGCCACTATTTAAGTGCTCTCATATATAATTAAACCATTCTTTTTGAATCACTTAATCGCTGTTTAGAGAAAATAGCTGACGACCTGTTCGTAGTAACACTTCATAATCATACTGGCACTTCACAATATTATTTGTTTGCCCTAACATGAAATTCCTTACAACCTAAGTAAGATCGTGCCCTTTTTTTTAACTACTGTATTTCATAATCTCTTCAATGTAATTGACTTTGGAACATATTGCGTCTTTGTATGATGCTCTCGCTGCTCATTCTCTGCAAGTCACTGATTGCTATATTTATTTCTTTCATGAAGTCGCATCATTTAGACACCCCATCGGGTTTTTGCCTTTAACATATGTTCAGCGATATCATTGAGAACCAGTCTTTATTAACATCTGTTGACATGTAATATATAATTCGTATCCCTTAATGAAGTCGCTCTAAACTAGTGTTTAACAAATATGTGCTGTCTGATTGTATTCTTCAGTCAAAAGACGTCTTTGATGATGTGAAAGGTAGCCTGGCACGTCGACTTGACTAGACTCTTCATATGCACTAGTCGTCGACTTCAGTAGACTCTTCATATGCATCGGAGTATCGCCCCTTTCTCCTTCATATGAATCGAACCTTCAATGCTGAATTGTCTGAATCACTGATCAATATTAATGTTCACCAATTCTTTGTCTTACTTTATAAAAGTCACTTGGTTTGATCATCGCTGTTATCTTGATACTCTCTAGTCGCTATTCTTGACATAATCAAGATCACTAATAAGAGCGATGTGATGTCTTACTGAATCGCAATTATCCAATGAAAATCCTGTTTAGAAGTCTTTGAATATAAATATTAGTTGCTTCTACAATAACATTAATTATTGTTATAATTAACATTGCCTTCATATAAGATGATTTCTGCATAATAAATTCTGTATTTAAACTTCTAACGTTCTCTGTTGATTCTCTGTTGTTAATAATTAACTGATCATTATCATTGCTGATAAAGATTCGATGTTTCTGTTCACTCTAGTTCATTTCCTGAGAGAAATCCTTTGTCACTGTTATAAATACTGAGAATATACGTCCTTTGCATTTGGTGTTACTTCAGATCCATTATATTCATTTGATATTTCACTCTCCTTCAAAATAATGACTGTGCTCCTTAAATCAATAATAATTCTATTTGCCCTCATATTTATACTGTCAAATAGGTCAACATCAACTTCATATATAGTGCCCAATCTTCTTTGACAAACACATCAGATAATATCTTCCACTTAGACTAATGTATTCATCTAGCCATGGGGATGTTCATGTAGATGTCTTGTACATATAGATCACAACTATTTAGTTCATATAAATCATGGCTATCCAATTTCTTAACCATCACCTTTGACATTGATGATAGTCTTCTTGCATCTTTGACATCAGTGACAATATTTCCATCATTAACCTCCTATAGTGTGAGAGGTGATAAGTCACCACCCAAAATTTGTTTGTGGCGAAGGTGAAAGTTGTAATGAACATATATAAGATCATTTGTTCTTTGCATTGATAGTGTATTGCACTTCATGGAGTGTATGTGCTCAAACATGTTGAGACATGGATCAGCTAGGACTCGAACCTAGGACCTTCCATACGCTGCTGGAGTGCTCTACCACTGAGCTATTGGCCCCTCTTGGACCAGTCCATTGTTGGTCCGGGTGTGGCTTATTTCCAACACCAACACCCCCCCTTAAACCACACCTCTCATGTGCTTGGGGCTCCTAGTTTGGACCTGGCTTTGATACCATATTGAGACATGGACCAGCTAGGACTCGAACCTAGGACCTTCCATATGTTGTTGGAGTGCTCTACCACTGAGCTACTGGCCCCTCTTGGACCAGTCCATCATTGGTCCGGGTGTGGCTTATTTCCAACACCAACAAAACATACCCTAATTGCACTCTCAGCCCTAAAGCATTGCATGGTTTGCTCAATATTCAAATTGCAATCCTCAGAAGATTTTGTACCTTAGCATCAAATCTTTCCCACCATGCATTTGAGATTAGAAAAATAAAAAAATCAATATGATTGTCCAACTTTAAGTCTCAATGTTTTAATAATAATATATATAAATAGGAAAAGTTTATTTTTTAAAAGTTAAATTATGCCCTTAATAGAGTTTTACTTGGCTGGAAAACCATTCTCCACAAATAGGCCCAAAGGTTTTAGGAACACCCGTCCATACCACCTCTTGGGATTCACCTATTTTGGGAGGTATTACAACTACCTTTCTCTAACCAAAACCAACCTATCCTCATGAGGGGCAATAGAGAATGATTAAGTATCAGGCTATGAATATACTAATATTACATGTATTATGAATATATATGTAAATAAGTGAAATTAAGCATAGTTGTTATATAAATCTGATTATACTATTACTAACAAATATAAATCTTACTATATGTATACAATGAAACATGTTTATTTGTCCTTATTCCTAATAGGATTTAAGTATAATATGATTGTAAAAAAGTATTTAATTCATAAGTAAGACACAACATAGGAATATGTTGTAATTGCAATGATTGCCAGTAGTTCTATATTATCTGCCTGTACATTGATATGATCTGCTTCTTCCGGTCTGCATTATATATCTATCCATTGATAATGAAGAGCCATGTCTTTCCTCTAGCCTTGTCCCTCTTCTAAAAGAGATGTCTCTTCTAACAGTGACCCTTCCCCCTTGTTGACTAAACTGTTGTGAGTCAAGTTAATAAAAATCTTTCCGCACCACTTAACTAATGACCTGTGGCTGCCTTGCTATAATCGTATTCCTTTAATAACTCGTGTATTAGAAAACATACCATTGTGTCTCACCACTTAAGTGTATGCAGCGGTGCAAACTGGGATAGCATGGCTGGCTCTTGCCGAATTAATTTATGGGATCTAAAACCTCAGGAAATGGTGAAGTCTTATAAATGAGACGATTTTCTGATTAACGATGTCTCTTTATTTATTTGTTTCTGTTTTCTTTCATGCGAAAGATGGATAAGAAGTAGTTGATAGGTGGGGACATGACAAATTGAAACCAATCTTCACTTGAGGGTTTTTGTCCTATGGCTATCTCAATTTTCTCAACTCCACAACTGGGGTTTCAATAAGTGTCAAATGGTTAGAATGAATCAAATGAGTCTCCTCAATTTCCTTTTGTATCCTCTTGTGGAACATTCTGGAAACTATATTATAAAATCACTTTTAAAATAATAATCCTTTTTGCTCCATAAAAGTGACTTTATACTAAATTAATTAATTAACATAAGTTGTCTTATCAATTTTAGGTTTTTTGACAACTAAACACTTAATTAGTTACTTATTAAATTATATTCCGCACCTCTAGCCATAGTTTCAAAAATACAAAAATAGCCTGAAAGTGAATTCTGGATATGCCAAGATACCTTAAAGCTCGCTAGAGATCCAATTAAATTAAAATACTTTCCAAAAATAGAATACTCCTCCAAGAAGTTTGTAATGCACTTCAAATGATAAATTTTTCCTCGGGAAGCATCAATAGATTCATCTTGATCCCTTGAACACAACACCATTATCTGAACTCATTCCAAAAAGGATGGCACTCTCCAAGAAAGTTGGAGCTTCCATAGAATGTTGGAAAGGCTATAAAAAAGGGGACATTACAAGTTGTAAGATTTTTCCCATGCACCTGATATTCGATAATGGGCTTGTTCCTCAATCTCTTCTCTTTAGTATTGTTGTTACATGAAATTGCACTTTGTTGAACTAGGTCTAGCATTCCAATGACACAATGAATGTGATCCCAAGTGTGAGACCCTTGTTGTTGAGATTAGACCTCCAGAGAAGGTGGGTTTACTTCTGCTTTTTTTTTCACATTGTGCTAAGCTTCTCCCAACTACCCAAATTTGATCTTTGACAGCTACAAGGTGTTTTGATTGTGTTTTTCAGTATGATTGTTTTGGGGATTATGATATGCTATGCCTCATTTATTGATGTTGAATCCTATTGTCAGAGAGTTATCTCTGGATCCTGATTTCATGCCTGATATTGCGAGCATTTCTACAATGATATTCAATGCTTATTTGAGCACATCTGCACTTTGGGTAAATTAGTGGCTAGGGTTTTTCTTGGCTTGCCACGTTTCTCCTTTTTTCTGGGCTTCCTCTTTCTGAATAAAAGGTAGTTTGTTGCCTATTGTAAAGGGTGCTTCCTTTGTTTCATTCCAAGGATATGCAATTTTTTGTAGCTCTGTAGTTGTAAACAAGCTTTATGCCTCCATATTAAGGAAAACTAGCAAGCTTTTTAATCTCTTCTCACATCTTCCCTGTTGTGCAAAACTTTTGCCTTCATGGTTTCATGATTATTTCCATGTTTCAATGCATGTATGTTGTGTGAACTCTATTTGTAGGGACCATTTGTGGCTATTTCTTCCCATTTAGTACTTGTGAAACCCCTTACACTCATATTTGCCAGCAGATTTTGAAATAGAGAACTGTGTGAGTCCTCTTGGTAGCTTTATTGATATTCTATGCTGTTATTGAGCAAGAAGGCACCATTTTAATCCAGGTGAATCACCACCCTTTCCCTTATATGCATTTTTTCTCCCCTTCTCTCTGGCAATCAGTAGAGTAGGATTATTTGGTGTTGGTTTGGACCAACACCTTACATCTAGGTTAGATAGAGAACTGACTCTTAATCTAGAGGTTTGACTTCATTCAGCAAGGTCCCAGATCATGCAGCCATTACAATGTTTCATTGAATTGTTAGATTTGATATCCAGCAAAATGGTGCAGTTTATACTGACAATAGTTTCAGTGATGGCTTCTAGAACGAGGAACAACTTACCTTCGTCATCTAGAGGAGGCAACTCCACTCAAGGAATGATATGCTTCTTGATTGCTAGTTATAGATAGATTGTAGAGCAAAAAAGGTTGTGAAGTGCGAGTTTTGTGAGGGATGCAACACATGCAGTGAGAATTAAGTTGTTTTTTTGACAAAGAAAGGCCTTGAATGATTGCTTGTTTGAGGGCATGGTTGTCATGTCTTGTTTCTAGTCAATTTAAGTATGTACATAGTAGGTCTACACTTGTCTTCCTTGTTTCCATCTACTGTGTGTTTTCCCTTCCATAGTATGCCTCTTCTTCCAACTCCGCTCTTCTTGTTGGTGTTTTGAACTTCTCCATCTTGTCATGCCTTTTGTCAGGCGCTTGCCTCGCCATTGTATTTGTTGAACTTCTCCATCTTGTCATGCCCATTGCTTGACCATTGATGCTTCACACTTTAGTTGAGTCTTGTGTTGTGGCCAACCCTCAATCCCTGATATTTTTTGCCTATGTTTCCGTTTCCCTCCCAAATTCCCACTGTGTCATTGTTTCCAATAGTTTGTTTTTGGTGCCATTATTTTTCAAAGTGGAATCTTTCCTACCCATTATTACTGTTCAAAATTGAAGCTGTGGTTGTGCATTGTACTGTACTTGTCTAATTTTGGAGGATTTAAAAGAGCAAATGTTTTCATCCAAGATTATTACCTATCACTTAATCAAATTCCTTTCAGAATCCATGTTGAACAGTTGTGTTCAAGCGTGGGAATCCTAGGATGAAAATCCTAGTGATTTTGGAAGACGATCTGATATACAGGTAGTATATGAGCTTCATTGGATGTACACTTCTGTTGTATTGTATTGATTTGATTTGCTATTGCTGTTGGTATGAATTTCTGTTGTAGTTATTAATATTGCAGAACTATCTATATATAATAAAACCATTATTGTAATAAGAAAGAGATTAGGATTTATACCTATTTGCTATTTATTATAATAAGAAGATTGAGAGTTATTTCTGTCATTTTCTGTTTGAAATGTAATGGTATTGCTGATGTATTAACAATAGATTTAATTTGAGTTATCTAAGATTTGGGTAAATGCTAGAGCCAATAGTGTTGTTATTAAAATAGTAAGTGTTTGTGGAAGGTTTAGAATCAGAATTCGCATTATTATTTTGGATTGGGACACAATGATTGAGTTGCCAACACACTTTGCATTGATTTTTGGAGCATCTGTGGCACACCCGTTTCTATATTCCTGTGGGCTTCAAAGCCCAAGCAAATCCCTAGTGATTTTTAATCTTCATCTTTGGATTACACGAGGGATTGCACCCCAAATTGACACCACTCCACTTAACTGCCAAGGTCATCCATGGATCTGATTGTTTTCAACAATTTCTGAAGAGAATGGTAGTCAGATCATCCCATTCTTCAAGAGACGAGCTCACAACATGGGTTAGGAAGACCATGTTTATCTTGGTATTGGCCAGCTTGTTTGTAGACCTGTTACATTCCTCATAATAGAGTTGGTAGTTAATTGACTTGAAGGTGTGGACATATGATCAGACTTCTCAGAGAATTGTCTCAATCTTCCAGTTAGCTATCTTTCTCTTTCATATTGCTTCAATTATCACTTGCTAGTTTCTTTTTAGAATGTTCTTCAGTGCCCCTCTTTTTGCAACCTTCTTCATTCCTTCCACTAGAGCTGTTTCCGCCACTTCATTGTTTACTACTGTTGTCACGTTTTTACACATCGCCCTATTGCAAATGGGGACCCCCACTTTTTGCTGAGCTTAGGTGTTTTGTTAGTTGTCTTAGATTGGCAACAGTCATAGCCTTTGCTTGTGAGAGGAGATAGGTATTGTCAAGACAGGGTTGAGGAGGTATGTAATGTCAATCATACAAATGTTGTCAATGACTCTAAGCTTGCACTGCAAGCACATTGCCTAAGGTCAAGAATTTCAAGTCTACACTATACATGACCTAGAGGGATAAAATCATGAAAATTTGTCTAAGTAAAATTCAACCCCCTCCTGGCACATATGGATTTATGCAAGTTTAGGGGGGTAAGTTGTGTACTATTGTCCAGCCCAACCTCATGATCAAACTCTTAAGGGTCTAGGTATTGCACCAAGGGACCTCAATTCTACTCAAGGTGGATGGATTGCGTGTATCACCATGATCTCATCTAACTTAGATTGCCTATATAGAGGATGAATTAAGAGGGGTGAAATTTGAGTAAATGACATTCAACTCCCCTTGAGTATGTGTAAGGCTATGCATGGCAATCCTCAAAGTGTGCCCAACTTGCATCCTATACAAGCTAAGGCATCAATCCCACCCATGCTAGTCTATGCAAACACTATCTTAAACTGCACTCATGCAGATCTACCCTTCTAGTGCACTCCCTTCCTTAGGCTTGTGCAACCCCACTTCTCAAGTGCGCTCAGTCATTTGTGCACTCAACAACTTTTGTGCATGCTAAGCCTTCAAACCCACCATGCAACTTAGGACTTGGGATGCGCTCAAGGTAAGTATGGTGAAAATTGCCTAAGTCAACATCCAATTCCCCTTGAGTATGTGCAAAATTATGCAAAGCTACCCTCCAAGTCCTCCAATGTGTTTGAGGCAAAATTTAGCATTTGATCAAGCAATGTTGAAGATCCCCTTGAGTCCGCCAATGAGTTTGGGTACCAATTTTACATCAAGGCAAAATTATGCAAGGTATCTCTAGAACCCGCCATGTATATCTCCTCTTTAAATGCACTCTATGTTTTGTAATCACTTTCCTTATGTTGTGCAAATGAGACCCTAATACGTGCTCTAGCCTTTTCATTTGTGTAAGGCCACATGCTTCAATCCCGCTAAATACAATATTGCACATCATATGCGTTCAAAAGGGGGATAAGAAATGGTATAAGTCTAAATGTTGTGCATTGGAGGCACTTGTATGTGCTCAAACCAGAGACTATGCATGCTTGCTATTGAAACCCGCTCACATTAGGTGTATGCAAAACTACCCTCCAAAGCCACTCATGCCATGTTTGTGCACACCCTACCATTGAACCCGCTCTGCAAATCTTCACCTAAAATGTACCCACCTAAAACCTAGAAAATTAAGCTTGCAAGCATGCAAATCAGGCCTTAAGGCATAAAATCAGACCCTAAAATATTAAGGTCAGGTCTGAAATCAATTAAATTAGCCTTAAAGACTTGTAGCTCAGACCTGAACATATTGCAAATCAGATCATAAACATCAGACCAGACTTGATTCATTTGTGCATACCTAAGGTCATAATGCGCCCATGCATCTTTATGTTTAAGTGCCTCCCATGTATTTTTTGTGCATTGAAGCTTTCAATATGTGCTTAGGGGATATTATCGTGCAGACTTATCCACAAATCACGCCCTGCAGGTAAGGCCTCCAAGTGTTATCACTAGGTAATGCAAACACAACCCCTGAACCCGCTGTGCAGAGATGAGCTTCATTAGAAGAAGTTAAAATCAGACTTAGGTTAAAGAAATATGGCCTTTGAGGGTATGAATCAGTCCTTAAGGAAGTAAATTCAGACTAAAGACACTAAAATCAGATCTAGGAATATGCAGAATAGACTTGGAATTCACTAGGCAGGGCAGAACTAGGATGTTGGGGTGCGAATTGTGTTGATAGGGCTGTGCTGGATGTCATACTTATATCTCAAGAGGAGAAAAATGAATTGCAAAGGATGCAGCTGACTTGCATTGTTCAAGGCATTACTTGAAATGTGCTCTAAAACAATTGTGTGCAAGCCTACCTAGCATATGCACTTCATCATTTAGTGTAAAGTACCCCCTACAATGCACTCAAAGAGGGAGAGTGGGGAGTGTTTCAAGTTCAAGTATGCATGCCAAACTCACATTGTGAGAGCCTACCTTGCATGTGCTCATGAACCATGTTGTGCAAACTAGCATACCAAGTGCACCCACTTCTCGAGCTATGCCATCAACTTGTAAGGGCCACTTATGCTTGTGCACACCGACACTACAAATCCACTATGCAAGGTAGGATTGTATTTGCGCCCAGGGGATGGATGAGCTAAGTGAGGGGTAAATTTACATCCAAGGTTATGCAAACATACATATGAAATGTGCTCAAGGAATGTTCAATAAGCTTGGGAGTTGAAAAGTATAATTTGAAAGGATTAATGTTATTGGTGTTTTAATTCATGGTTTGTTTGTTTCATAGGATCAAGCACAAGGATACAAAGGGAGGCTAGCATCAAGGTCTTCAAAATGAGGAGATACACTTCATTTCATCAAGATCCATGAGTCCAAGGATGCAACATAAAAGGTATCAACTTCAAGGCAAGGACTTAGGCCTCAACTCAAGGATATAACCACCACATGGAGATAGTTCTACAATATCACAAGGTTCAAGGCATCACAATGCGGATGAGGAAGTTTGACAATCTTGTATTTCCTTCTGAAATCCAAGAACAAGCGTTAGTACCAGGTTATAGTCCTAGTTGTGCAATATGTAGATAGCCTACATCATGGATGGAGATGAAGTCACACAAGAGGATTAAGCCTATGTATCACAAGGTCTACATCAAACATAATCAAGGTGATGGCATCGCACAAGGAAGTGAATCCCCAAATGTTAGGAGATGGAAGAATGATTGTGATCAAGGAGAGATAGTTTCAGAAGAGTTAATCAAAGTTAGACACTTGATCACTTAGATGATACAATTTAGGAATGTGCCTCATCTTCATCACATTGAGCAACTCGATAATGTTAGGTATCAAGAGATATGCCTCAATCACAAACACTTTGTGATGATCTACCAGGCATAATGAGGTGGCATCCTAGTTATCATTCAACCAATCAAGTTGTGCCACATCAAGATGTCCAAGTTCATTGAACTTGATTCATCCAAGGAAGAAGCAAGCGACATATGGCATTGCATTGGAGATTGTTCTTTCTACCCAAATTCATCTTTCATTCATTAGCATTCAAAGAAGGACATGTGTCCTAAACATTGTAATTATTTCATTGGTTGAAAGTTGTAACTAACCCTAATTAGGGTTTTATTATGTAATCTCGACCATTGATCTTGAATCAATCTGAGCCACTGAATTGTAATGAGTCCTCTATATAAGGCTCTAACCTCTCATTTGTAAAAGTTAATAGTTCCTAGATAGACAGTTAGCAATAGTTGATAGCTAGAGTAGAGTAGGAGGAAATAAGATCGTTGCCAAGGCTTGTTGTAATAAACATACTATTTTCATTGAATATGGTGGATCTTATGTGCTATTTCAACTTGTTGCATGGTTTCTACTTCTCATAGTTTAGATGTGTTAGATGAATGGTGAAGCCTAATGTTCATACCACTTGGAATTTGTTGATTGCAAGTTGTAGTGCATGGTTAGATTGAACTTATCTAAAAGCGTAATGTCCCTCTTCCTAAATTACTCTATTCTGCCCTAGATTATAATTTCTTGGCTATTAAGAGGGTTTAGGGATGGAATCTCCTCATCTCTTTGGTAGGAATAACTTGCAACACAAGTTAGGGGATAATCTTCTAATCATAGCATATGAGTGATTGATAGTTATAAACCAGTTATGGTAATACAAATAAAGAATGGTAAAAAATAGAGTAGAGAAAAACTAACTATGATTCATAAATTAGAAAGACTATAATTTAAAGAATTACTAAGATGAAACTTTAATAAATTTGCAAACAGCACTGTAATGTAAAGATCAGAAGTCCTGGGTCATAACCATAGGAATCCTCATTATATTGATAGGGTTCCTTATTAACGGTTCTCCCTAATCAAGTCACTTTGTGAGGGTGCTTTAATAATGGTTCTCCCTTTAGAGATAGTGTTCAGCAGTATCATAGATCAGATTCATAAACATGAATATATTCATATTGCCAACCAAATATGCAGAATGTTATCAACATCAGTCATAAATATGCAAGGTATTAATACTGTGAATATACAGATATTATCATGTAATGCATCTACAGTCTGCTATATATAATTCCTGGAATTCATACCTGTTCGGATATATGGCTGAGTATATTTGTAGTAGGTATTAGGCTTTTGTCTTATTACTTCTTCCTTTATTTCCCTCGATTACCTCTTCTATCATGGTGGTAAGACCAACCATCAATGGTCATGTCCTTTAGAGGCAGTGACCTTTCAAAGGGGTCGCTGCCTTTCCTTCATCGCTTTTCTCAACCATGGCAACCCTTCATAAATCGTGAATATTAATAAATGTTTTAATGTGAATACATTAATAATAAAAGTCAGTTAATAATAGTAATCACTAAGTAATCAGAATAAATAATAGGAATCAATTAATATCATTAATAATTGTTAGACAACATTATTGTTTATGCCTGTAACTTAACAACAGATCTCTTCTGATCTGATCGATAGTGTTCTCACTGGATGCTCTGATTCCTTTTCTTTATATCTCTCAATGTGAGGGAGGGGTCACACCTCTTCATCATGTATGCCCCTTGGCAAGAGACACACCCTTTCATCATTAGCCCCATTTGAAAGAGTGCAACTCTTAATTATTTCTGCCCTTTGAAAGGGACACAATCTTTCACAATCAGATCTGCACTTTTATTTAAATCAGATCCACACCTTTGATTCCCCCCAAATTATCCCCTCTCAAATGAGGCTCTCTTCTCCCTTATATACCTCATATTTGGGAGAGTCGCAACTTATCATTTCATGCCTTTTGTCCATTCATTAACTTAAATTTTTAATTATATTTAATTGTATTCTTTTATATTTTCAATTTAAATTTATTTTTATTCTTTTAAATTTTAATTTTATTATTAATATTTACCATTAAATTCTATTTCAAAGTGGGGACATTACAAAAAGCTTAACTTCAATTGCTATATGCTCGTTGTTCATAATGTTGGTGTGCATAGGTGATATGAAAATTATTTGCTTATCCTCAAGAGATTGCACCATCTTTGTATAGATTCCACATTCCAACAGTGTTCAAAGCGCAAGTCCCCTTGTGATTCCAACATTATCACATCATACATTATTGAGCCTATCTCGAGCATAAAGTCGATTGTTCACATTGTAAACCTTGGAGTCACCTTATTTGATCATAGTCTTTATCATTTGAGGTTTCTTTGTTAAAGAGAGTATAGAATACCTTGGTATTTTATCTGCGTTCGAAGTGTCCTAAAAAACACATCAACAACTACCTTAGAGATAAATATCACTTTACCTTCCACAAAAGTCCACTGATGATCCCTTATCAAACATCTTGTGTTAATTGCTCGTGTTTTTATGGATGTGCCATCAAAATAAACTTTGACCAAGCCCTGTGAGGAGCATTCCATAAGAGTCCTTTCCTTTTCTCCTCAACTTTCCCTTGAACAGGGTGCTCAAATTAGAATAATTAGTTGTGTACAAGCATTTTTTTTTATAATGGTCTTTACTCTATAAAATTCTTATCATTTATCCTGATGGTGCTCCACAAAGTGTGCCCAAAAATGTTGATTCTACAAAGTTGCCTGCAGTTTTCTCCAAAAAGACATGTTCTTTAACATTATGGATAATGGAAGCTTAAAATAGAAGACAATTAATTTTTTTTACACATATTATGATGAAAAATAAAGTCATCAATAATGCATAAATTTAGAGACTAGCATTAATGAATATCATTTAAGAAATAAAAATAAAATTGTAATGTAGATGTAATCTTATACATCATAGGTTTCTAGTTAAAAAATTTACTAGGCATATGAGGTAGCGGTAATTGTAAGTGCAGGTGTAATAGATTATCAAAACCTTCAGGGATCTTGCTACCCAGCTAGAGAGTTCAGAGTTAGACATATGGAAGGTCCCTTCTTCACAAATCCTTATACTTTCCACTCAAATTGCATACTGATAGGTAATAGTGGTAGACATTGATGTGCTAATGGAATGGAGAGATTTGAGTGAAAAAATCATTCACTTAGTTCCCTTGTTAGTTTTCAGTGAAATTGTTTATTTCGAAAAAAAAAACATTTTGAAAAATGCATGAAGACTGGCAATTTTGTGATTTGAGGCTGCCAAATTGCAGCAGGTGACTTGGACTAAGATGTAAAAGTCCTTTGAATCATAGTTTGAAAACTTGGCTAGGACTTGCCAGGACTCGTGGGACTTGCACGTCCGTTGGCTCGCTGAGTCGATTCGTCACGGACTCGCCAGCTGCATCTTGCCGAGTTGCCCCAAAAAACGCTTCATTTTTTGCAAAGGACTCGCACAAGTCCTAGGGTTGGACTTGCGAGTCTCGATCTAGGACTCTCACACCTACCTAGAAACGCCTAGATGGCTAAAAAAGACATTTTTTTGGTTCTTTTTTCATTTCATTCTGCTGTTTGGTGCCCAAAATAGGTTTGCAGGTGTCCATTTCTTCATATTTTGGTTCAAACTCATTCATTTTCAATCATCCAATTTTTTTTTTTCGGGGGCATAGCCCTTGAACCCCCACTTCCAGCCCACAAGGAAATGCAAGTGCGTTTGCCCGCACCCCTTCTATCATTGGGTTTTTCTCTTATCTAACACCTTGTGCAGCTTATCATTGCTGCCCCTCAAACCCATTAGGGTCTCCGCTCCCAAACCCATTAGGGTCTCCGCTCCCAAACCTCCACTAGTTATTGAGTATGAAGTATGAACTATGAAATTTCAAATATTAAGTGTTTAAAGATCATATGACATGTGCAATGTTTGAATTATGACAAATTGATAGTCAAAATAGGCTTTTATGTTCTCTAAATGCATTAATTTCTTTTTGTTTTTTGTAAAACTACATTTTTTTTTTGCCGAGTTCGCGTGGAGTCCTGAGTCTGAGTCCTATTTTGGGCTGCCGAGTCCTTTCAAACGTTTCTTTGAATAGAATTGCTGAATTTCATAGCACTACTTCATCTTGTTGGTTTAAGAGAACACCTTGGACTCCATTCACATAAACATCCACTCTGTGACTTTTTTAATAGAACGGAAGACAATTGACTTTCTAAAGGGATTTGCATTATGTGACACATGTTTTTGGAGAATAGTATGTCAACATCTCCATTTCCATTGTTTGAGGTGGAATTCAGCATACATTTGAAGATCATTCAATTTCTTATGTAGCTTGATCTCTGTTCATTTTTTTTTCATGCTAATTGTTTAGTGTAATTTAGCAAATCGTGCCTTTTAAGTTTAGATTTGTATCTAAGAACTTTATTTATTATATCATATTCCTTCAAATAGGGAGAATTCTTTATCTGATTGCTAACTGCTACTTCATGTAGTTATATGCTGATCCGCGACTGCTTTGTCATTGACACTTAAAATTGTCACTTTGTTTACAAATGAATTGTCCTTGATGAATCTCGTGTTATGATTAGTAAATGATTAAATTACCCTTTTGTTGATATAATCTTGGAAGAAAGACATGAATGAGGTAGACATCCTGTCAAGGTAAATGCTTGTATGATTCTTGCATATATTAGTTAGATTTGTTTTGATGTCGTTGTTCTTGTATCCTTCTTTTGATGGCGAGTCTATAAAGATTCTACGATGGTCTTTGGTAAAATATCATAAGGTTTGCTCTCTATATGAAAATTGATTACATGCGTAGGATCATTGATTCTGGGCAGTTCGAGCCAATATTGGTGCTTATTAACAATTTGGAAACATTTTTGAGATATTTTAAAGTGTGGTATTTGAACCATGTAGGGAATTCATGGGTCTATTAGCTGGGTTTTAAGTTTCCTTATAAAGCAGGTACTCTTTCTTGCAGCAGTCAAATAGCTAATATTGTACATGGTATATTTTAGTAAAGTGGAGTTTCTGCCTTAAATTTCTATTTCCATGCACAACTATTTTAGTTACAATAAATTAGCCCAGTTCTTTTGGGATTTCTCTGTCTCAAGACTTGAAGTATCTAGACACTAGCATTATATCTGTTATTTCACAGTTGTACATTATTGAATTTGAATTGATAATAAATGTTTTCAAGTTAAAATCCATTATTTCAGACTCTTCTTTTCCAATAATTTGTATATGGTTGAAGAGACTCAACTCTTGAACTTTTTTATACTTATGATAGGGTACCATTTTGCAGGAACTTGGGGATTCCAAGAGGCAAAAAATGGTTCATCCAGATTGCCAAACTTCAGGAAATCTAGTGGCCAGTCTGTTTTTGAGTTGGTTAGTTCTCCTACAAAAATATATGGTGTACATTATGTCCAAGTAAGTCTTATGTCCATTTTTGATATTCGTTTAGAGGATCTTTGTACACATTTCATTCAGTACCTCACAATTATTTAGTTGGAGCATGATGATTGTATTTAAATCATCTTGTGATATTGTTTTTCACTACAAATTTCGTTAAATAGTGTGTTATGTGCTAATATTATCAGAATTTATTGATTTTGAAAGTTCTGCATCGAACTTTGAATAGACAAGAATAATTATTTGGCAGTTATTTGCAGACTCATGAAAAAAGAGAGACAATGCACCAAAGATCTTCCATCTAGAGTTGAGGAAGTCTTTATACCCTTAAAAGTTAGGCTTATCCTTAAGATTCAACCAATACAGAATGTAATACTGTGTTAGTATGGGCAGATATCAAATGTATATGTACCTTAAAGGTCAACTAGAAGGTGTTTCAGCCCTCTGCTACCACTTGTTTGAGCTGATTGCGTTTTTAGGGATGGTATAAGGCAGACTGTCCTTATGCAAGGCAGAGTTGACCTGATTTCGATGACACTCCACCTGAAGATTGCTTGGATAGGCGACTTCTTGAGATGTAATTAGGGTAACTTTACATTTGTCTATGCTGTTGGCAGTCTTCTGCAAGTAACATTGAGGCAGAAGCTAGATCTAGTTCAAGAATCAAAGATTGCTTCAAGCACGAATTTCAGAATGGTTGAAGTTGTATGGGAGTCTTGTCAATGAGAACATGAATTCTAAGGCTATATCTTGTTGACAACATCAGAGTATCATAGAGGAGGCCCTTTTCCTTTAAGACTTTGACCAGATTTGGTTTTAGCATTAATTCAATGAGGTTAGAAAGGGAGAAAATTCGCTTGCTAAGCTCTTTGGAAGTTTGAGGTTGGTTACATGTTACCAAAGTTGTGTCTTCTGTTTGTTTATCCAACCATTTAATGGGATATTACTTATGTACATTCATTTGAGACAACAATTTGACTGTAGAGACTATATCGTAGTTGTTTAACAATATTGTAAAAAGTCAACATTATCTTTGAGATAGGCTGGTATGTCTGTCTATTGAGCGGGAGCTGTTAGGTTTTATCAGATGTTCCAAAAAATTGAGGTATTGTATGTTGATCTTGGTTAAGCCTTTTTTTACTATATATAAATAGTTAACATTATCTTTGAGGTGTATTGAATGAGAGCTGTTAGGTTTTATCATCTATTCCAAAAAATTGAGGGATTGCATGTTGATCTTGGTTAAGCTTTGCTCTCACTACACCTTGTCTTTATTTTCTTCACATTCAGTCATTGCTCCTGCATATCTACTAGATTTTGATGTCATACTTTAGTTTTATCCTTGAAGTTATGAATTTTGAATTGACTCACACTTGTCAATTATACATTTCCTTTGTGACTTGGTTACACTCTCCCAATTTTTGTCACCACTAACTTTTACCATTTTAGTTGATCTCCTAAGTTTCTACCTTCCTTGATCTCCTAAATTTCTACCTTTCTCTTGGAAGAAGGAAGATGGTCAATAAACTACGTTTAGAAGGGTAGGTCTCTCTTTGCATTTGTCTCGCCAACATGTTTTATTTGACTAATGAATTTAGGACTCACCCCCCATGAGAAAAGTAATTGAGGATGGACTTACAGTGCAAATAACAGTTGTAGTGTAGACAACAATTATGCCGCAACTAAATAAAGAATGTTTGTTATGTTTTAAAATGGCAATGGAATGGGTAATTGGTTCTTGTAGGGAGTTGGTAGTTACCGACAGTTGGCCTCTTCACCAACTGACCAAGTGGCATATATTTTGGCATTGTATCGGGAACGGGAGATTATGATTGAAGATACATTTTTGATTACTGTTGTACTATTTATTACATGATGCAATAAAGTTATTTGCCTATGTTGTTGTGAATGTTATTCGTATTCTACACCCACTTTAGTTTCTCTATCTATTTTGTGGAGTTGAGACATATTCACCATAGGGAGTAAACATTTTGGTGCCGTTGCTGATACGATACTTGGAGATCAACATGGAGACAAGTGGTGTACGTGTGTAATGGGTCAACTGTTTGAACAGTAGATGGTAGTAACTGACAGTGACATAGAGGTAGAAGAGGAAACATGGGAAGACCGACTGACGCACGATTTGGTATATTTGTGGGAGGTCTCGATTAATCAGTACGTGTAGAGGGAAGCTCAGGAGAAAGCAGTCCTTGAAAGCACGGTACGTGACGACCTGAGAGTCAATGACTTTGTATTTTATTTGCTTGAAAGGCTTCCAAGGTTGCTTGCTTGTAACTTCATTGAATTGCAAGACCAATGGGAGGAGAGAGAAAGAGAGCAACGTCGTTAGCAAATATTGCAGCGGTACGAAGAACGCAACTGTAGGGAGGAAAAGAAAGTGATACGAGCAGACATTGTACCCCTTACAATTAATGCCCCTACACCCCAATAAGGGAAGACAACATCTAAAAAACTTTTGAGAGGCAAAGCAGGGAGTGGTACAAAGATCCCTTTGATTAAGGGAACAAAGTGAGAGAAGGCAGCGGTTGAGAGAAAGTGCTGAGTGCTCGGAGAGTTCTAAGAGGAGCAGAACTAGGAGTGTGAGTTAGAGCCGTAGTCGGGAGAGACAAAGACCATGTACGTGGGATGAGTTGGTAGAGGTTGCGAAGAACCTGTCACTCCCAAATGTAGTGGAGGAGGATCTCACTGACTAGGCCGTACGTCCCACTTCTAGTGACAAATTTGGAACCGAGACTCAAACTTAAAACAACCCGTTTGTACAGTCGGTACATGACGACGAAGAAGAACAGAACCTCCAGGATGAGGTTACCGAAATTTTTGAAATCAACCTGCACAGAATTGCAAGTCTGTCCCTCTAGGAGGGACTGACAATAGGACTCGAGCCGAAGACTTTGGGGAGGAGTGAGTACAGCAACGCGGAAGGTGACTGAGGGGTAGGCGACGTAGAGGGTGGATGTGGTGATGGCTCACACGTGGCCAAAAGTGCGGAAGAGGCACAAGGACGCGGTTGAGAGCACAACACTTCACTCTGGTGGTCAAATATATTCGACACCTACCAAGCAAGAACTATGGTGAATACCTCGGAGAAGCAGAAACTCCCTAAGTTCACAGGGGACGGAAAGGAAGACCCCGCATGCCATTGCAAGACACGCATGACAGTATAGATGGTGAATGAATAGGAGGATGAGGACCATTGGCTATGGACATTTCTGGCTACACTACGCAGGATTGCAATTGATTGGTTCATGGATTTGCTTGATGAGAAGAAGCGCTCTTGGAGGGAATTGAGAAAAGCATTCAAAGAAGAGTTCAAGCTCCTGAGGGATGATAATGAGATCGTGGCTGAGATATACAATACGAAGCAGGGTAGGTCGAGAGTGTACGAGCATACAATCAACGACTGAAGGAATTATTGAACAAGATGGAAAACCAATCGGCTAATGGACTGAAGAAGCGGTGGTTTGTCGAGGGATTGATTCCCTCCATTAGAAAGAAAATGAAAGTTGTCTCTCCGTCCTCATACGTTGACGGCTACAATTAGGCGATGGACATCGAAAGTGAGAGCAAAACATCTTAGGGGAAGAAAAAGTTAAGCGACAATGATAGTACGGAGGAGAGAAGTGACAGAGTCCAAAACCATACAAGCCCTCCATAGAGATATGATGCGGATGATGGAGTTGAAGGTGGAGGAGAGTGGCAAAGAGGGTAAAGAACTTTGGTGCACCGATTGCAAAGAAGGTCATACTAAGGGAACATGTCCAAAGAAGTCTTTCTGTGACATCTGTTAGGTACTAGGACATTCAATCAAGGAATGCCCATAGAATTTGAAGACATGAAGCACACAAGTGCTCTTTGCCCAAGGGGAACAAGCTACCCCGCCAACCACGCCACCCAAACCACTAGCAAACTCCGATGCTTCACTAGGAGGATACCGCAATAACCAACGAGGGAACAACCAGTCCAAGAACAACACGCCAAGAAGTAAAATCCAATACGATGCGAAGGGGCGACCCATGATCCAGTGCCGCAATTGCAATGAGTGGGGCCACTTCACTCGCGAGTGTCAGAGTGGGAACAATAACAAAAGTTTGATGTGTAAGTGGTGCGGTCTTGGGAACCATGAGGACACAAATTGCCCAAAGTAGAAAGCTATAAATATGCTGGATGCCAAGGAGCCAGTCGAGGAGGTATTGGCAATCACAAGGTTACAGAGAAAAAAGGCAGTGTACCCCGATCCTCGTACAAAGAAGGAAAGACTCCGAGAGGCAAAGGTAGATGTTGAACGGGCGATGATGGAGGAGCGAAGGGCCTCACATGATGCCGCCAGTACTCCACTATAGTCGGAGTCCAAGAAAACTATAATAAAACAAATGTTGTAGGCTACCGTACCGGTACAAGTATCTCACCTTCTGCAGACTATGCCACAATTGAAAATGGCCCTAAAAAATGTAGTCAGTGACAACATCATCAGCTAGGAATGCTATGAGCCAATGGCAAAATCACTTGGCATGTCGACCACGAACCCCATGCTGCTCATCATGAGTATTGGCCGAAAGCTAGTCGTAGTAGAAATGGAGATCATGGGACGGAAGCTGACAAATACCATCATCGACGACGATTTTGGAGTAAATGTATTACTGGAAGAGACATGGAGGGGTCTGGGCAAACCAACTCTTTGGCCACCAACATTCCAGCTTGTAGGTGTCGACTGGCATGGTATCAAACCCTTGGTAACACTTATGGCACAAAAAGTTGTTATCGACACCCAACATTTCTTCCTCAACTTCGTTGTCATTCCACTAGAGAAAAAGGCCTACGATGCTCTCCTCGGATGTATTGTCCCCATTTTAGCAGACATGGTTTTTTGGTGATTAGCCTATCATGAGTATGGATAGAGGGTCTCCCGAGACTTGTATCAGCTCCAGAGTTCAGTGTGTTTCGATCTGGCTTTCATTTGGTATCATTTGGACTTCATTTGCTATACTTACTATTTATAGTAAGTTTGAGATGTTAGAGATGGACCCCTTCTATTTTTAGTAAAGGGGTATGGTCATATGCAGCTTCATCATGTTAGTTCCCAGCTCAGACGACGTTTAAAAATGTTGAGTATTAATGGAGATATTAATGTTTATTTAGTTTAAATAAACATTAATGTTTTGAGCTTATATTATTAAGTTATAATATAATTTTATATTATAACTTAAGTAAGGGTCCAAGTATCATTAAAGGGGACCATTTAATTAATTAATTGTGGCTCTTTTACCAAGGTGAAATATTAAATGACAAAGTGAAAATATTATATCATTAATTGATTTAATGCCTTAATGGAGAAAATCGAACCTTCATGGGAAATGTATATAAGGCTTTTGAAAAGAAGAGAAGGGAGATTGATCATTGTTATTTTTGATGAGAAGACTTGTCTCTTGGCTTTGGAGAAGAAGTTGGGGTTTCTGCAGCTTGTCCAGAGTATCGGCATTGGAGAACGTGAAGACTTCATTGCATCAGCAATCTGAGGGTGTGAGATATTCATCTGAAGTTGCTCTTAGGGTTGGCTTCATCCAGAAGTTGACATTGTGCTGATTGGGGATTTATTTTCAGATTTATTGGCATAGCTGAGGGCATATGTTTATGGCAGACTGAGAACATCATACAGAGGGTTTATTTGCTGCTATAGTGTCATGAACAGTGCGCGTGAACAGTGCGCATGAACAGTGCGCTACAATACCCGTGAATAGTAAACACAACAGTATCGTGCTACAGTAAACGCTACAGTACCTTGCCAATTTTGTGGTCTTTGTGGAGACCAAATTGGACATGTTTGTTCGGATTTATGATGAAGATTGAATAAGGAGTCTTTGGTTGCTTCTTCTACATTCTGCAAACCCCTGTAACTGCCTTCATCACCTACAGACTGGGGTCGATTGATATTCCAGGTGACATTCAACATTGATCAGCCACTTAGCTTTCATGCCTACTATTTGCTTAAATGCCTAATGGCTGTAGGTGTACTTTAGGATGCATGACAAGTGTTTGTCTTAATGTCTACTAGCTGTACTAGTTAATTTCAGTCATTCCATGTGTGTGTAAGGTCTAAAACAGCTAGCATATCATTTCTATAACAACTTTGCATTGTTAGAAGCTTTCCATAACTTCATTTGCAGCCTACAAAGCCAAAGAAGACAAATTAAGAATTCACTACAGCGGCTTCAAACATTGTATGCCAAGTGTTTGACAATATTCCTTGGGGTTCAAATAAGCGAAACAGGGTCAGATTAGCCAAGGGATATTACATTGGAAGAGGTTGGCTGATCATGACGAAGGCAAATCATAACTGGAAGAATAATACAATGATTGACTTGAGGAACCAAGTGGTGAGTGAGGAATTGGCATCCTTCGATTCGGACTCGGATGACTCTCACAAGTATGAATGGGATACGGGAGATGGACGAAGAAAGATGGAACCCAAGGACGAAGGAGTACTGGAGTTGGAAGGTTGTTCGGAGGATGAGACAAGCTCTCTCAGCGAGCTTTTTCATTGGCAGAGGGAGGACTACGAGGCCTTTCACTTGGAGTGTCATATGTTGCAAATCTGTGAGATTGAGGAGTCGGGCGAAGGTACGAAGAGTATGACCTTCCCTCCAGAGTATGGGGAGTACCAAGAGGGCGTGGCATGGGTGGATGATACATCAGCTCATTGGTTTGAAAGAGACAAGGCTATCGAGTACGAGGAACCAAATATAAAGAAAGTAAATCTAGGAGATGATGGCAATCTGAAGGTGATCCTTGTAGGGGATGATTGGAATCCTGTACTAAAAGTAGCAACATTTAAAATATTTTTGGAGTACAAAGACGTCTTTGCATGGACATACAAGGACCTGAAGGGGATCCTGTGGAGTTGTGTGTACATCGAATACCCCTCATACTTGGTGCCTAGCCCGTACGGAAGAGGTCGTACAGAATGAACAAAAACTATGCGGCCAAAGTAAATGAGGAGATTGAAAAGATGCTAGAAGTCCACATTATTTTGAAAGTGGAAACAAGTGAATGGGTACCACCCATTGTCATTTCTCTCAAAAAGGAGGCGAACCAAATCTGGATCTCTGTAGACATTTGGTGCCTAAATGCGGTGACCATCAAGGATCCCTTTCCAATTCCATTCACAGACAATATCCTAGAGGAAGTGGCGGGCCACGAAATATATTCATTCATGGATGGGTTCTCTGGTTATAATCAGTTCAGCATTGCCGACAAGGACAAGTTAAAGAACACCTTTTTAGTAGAAGATAGTGTTTACTGTATACCTACAACCGGATGCCCTTCGGTCTATGCAACGCTTCGGCCACCTTCCAGTGGATAATATTACATATCTTTGATAAGATGTTGGTGGGAAATTTTAAGGCTTTTCTCGATGACTGGTCCATCTACAGTGACCAAGAAACCCACCTGAAGGCGCTACGAGAGTGTATGGAGAGGTGCTAGTGGGCCTAGTTCGCTCTAAACCCAAAGAAGTATCAATTCATGGTGTCGCAGGGCAAGTTGTTGGGCCACATCGTATGCAAAGAGGGGCTGAAGATAGACCTCGACAAGGTAGGGGTCATCGTAACCATGGAGAGTCCGGAGGATGTGACGGGAGTCAAATTTTTCCTTGGACACAAGCTATTATCGAAGGTTTATTAAGAACTTCGTGCAAATTTCTTACCCACTTGACAGGCTAACAAGGAAGGGCGAACCGTTCGTATGGGGAACAGAGGAAGAAGAGGCATTCAAATAGCTTAAGTCCGATTGGTGAGTGCACCGATCCTGGCATACCCGGACTGGGATAAGGAGTTCCATGTACACGTGGATGCTTCCAACTATGCCATCAGTGCTACTCTGGCACAGGTAGGCATACGAGGGTTGGACCATCCCATCTTCTTTGCCAGTCGCTTACTCTTTAAGGCCGAACGAAATTATAGCACAACGGAGAGGGAGGTACTCAGAATGGTATACTTCGTTCAAAAATTTCATCATTACCTCCCAATGACTGTTCACATTCTATGTGGACCACCAGGCTCTCATGTACCTAGTAAATAAGCCAATTATTCAAGGTCGCTTGAGTAGGTTGCTGTTGCTGCTCCAGGAATTTACTTTTACCATTGTAGTACGGCTAGGGAAAAGCCACGTGATCGCAAACCAGCTGTCTCGAATCAAGTTCAGAGAGCCTCCGGAGGGGGTAAATGAAGATTTTCTTGACATACACTTGTTCCAGATAGCAACATTACCCCCTTGGTATATTGGTGAATACTTGTCTACCTCAACATTTTCGAGGGATATGCTGCTTGGAGAATGGTGGAAGTTGGCATTAAAAAGCAAGACGTTCTAGTTAATCAATGCCCTGTTGTACAAAATGGGACCTGATCAAATACTCTGGAGATGCGTGATGCAAGAGGAGATTCCTGACGTATTGAAGGAGGCACATGAAGGACTTGTCGAAGGCCACATGGGACTCGACACCACTACATGGAAAGTTCTATTGGCAGGGATATGGTGGCCGACTTTGCACATGGACTCCTGTGAGTGGGTCGTAGGGTGTGACACATGCCAATGGGTGGGCAAGCCGCTGAAAGGGATTTTATGCCCTTGTTCCCCTCTTAGCCACAAGAGTTGTTCGAGAGCCGGGGTCTCAACTTTGTGGGGCCACTGAAGGTAAGCAGTATGTACAGATGTCGGTATATCATCGTAGCTACCGAGTACCTTACAAAGTGGGCGGAGGTGAGAGAACTCCCAGATAATACTGCCATCAGTATGGCAAGGTTTCTCTACTAGCAAATTGTAACAAGGTTCGGTTTTCCCATCCAAATCACCGGTGATTGTGGGGTTCATTTTGTCAATTAGTTCATCAGGACAATGAAAGTCAAATTCAAAATTTTTCACAATTTATCAAGTCCGTATTACCCCTAAGCGAATGGTCAGGCATAGCCAACCAACAAGGTGCTGGTATCAATCATTTACAAATCATGTGGAGTGGAGCAAGAAGAATGGGAGGAGCGGCTTCCAGCAGTACTGTGGGTGTACTGTACGACGTATAAGGTGATGATGGGTCACACTCCCTTCCATCTCATGTACGGCTAGGAAGCTGTAGTGCCAACCGAGTACACCATATCGAGTCTATGGATCACAGTGGAGAACTGGCTTGGGGATGTCGAGAGTCTTAATGAACGCCTCCTGAATCTTACACAACTTGACAAACAACGGATGATGGTGTAGTGGGCAACAGAGGTTGCCCAACAGAGACGAGAATTCTGGCACGACAAACATCTCCGACGCGTGAACTTCCGTTTGAGCCAGTTAGTTTTAAAATATAATGGTCACAACGACCTCGACCGGGGAAATTCGGAGTTCATTGGCTTGGACCATATAAAATCAAGGAGGTGGGCAAAAACGGCATAGTAAACGGCTTTGGCGGATAATTCCCAATCTTGCGGGCCCACCGCAGATTGAAGGAGAAATGATGACTTGGTACCAGCAGTATGGTGGGCGATACATTGATGGACGGTACAAAGGGGTGGGACTAGTGACCTTGTTGGACAATTTTTTTGACCTAGAGTACTTGGGCACGTGCTGTGAACAAGAATGTTACAAGTGGCAGCCATTCACCTGTTGGTGACGACACGACTCGAAAGTAAAGATGCGAGAGGGAGAACCTCGAGGAGTGAAACGAAAGATTGCAACCAGCCACAAAGAGGAATCACAAAAAAAACAAAAGGTAGAGGCAGGCGGTACGAGGACTGGAAAGAATTTGGGAAGATGGCTTAGGAAGAAAAGAGTGATCCAACAAAGCCAAAAATGCAAATGCACAAAAATGCAGGCTTGGGGAATCCAAAGTAAGGAATTTTTTTAATAAACTGTTGAAGGTACGAAAGATAAAGTTTAAAAATTCTTGTGTCCAAAAATATTGGCGAAAGAATTTTTTCAAAAAGAATGTTGAAATTAGAAGAAATAAGGGTTGTGGAGAAAATTAAAAGAAAAAGGTCTGGCTTTATTAAAAAATTAAAAAAGATGGGTCCTATAGTAACGGCAAAAAGAGAAAAATTGAAAATAATTAAAAAGAAAATATTTTTTATTAAAGTGATAAAATGTATTAGTGGAACCCTAACCCTGAGGCAAAAAAAGAATAAAGTCCCCCAAACCAGCCATTCTGCACATAATCAATTGGAAATTTCCGGCGAAGAGAAAGAGATGGAAGCAAAATGGGAACGAAGAATTGAGCCATACAACCAAGTTCGTACACCGTATGAAAGGAAAGTAAGCAAGCATATATTGCCCCACATCGCTCTAATACAAGGCAAAGTTTGCACCACATGCCAGACTGCACACAGTAGACTGTAAGCCGTACGGTATTGGTCATTGCACTCACGGACACCACACGGTCAGGAGGCGAAGTTTGTACCACACGATAGATTGAGCATAGTAGATCGTATGCCATACCGTATTCATTGCTGCACATAAGGCGCTGAGTTGCTTGGATTGTATGAACAATTGTCGAGTGAGCCACATGGACAGAGGCCGAGTAAGCCATACGAATAGAGGAAGTTGAGTGGGAAACTGTCTGAGGCGTACGAAAAAGATTTGCATAGCGAGAGGATCAAGAATTGAATGCCGTACGACCTTGTAGAGCTGACCCGAAGAAGTTGATATCGCACGCTGTACAGTTCACAAAAGTGGAGATTCTAATACCATACATCGTATGATTCATAGAAGTTGAGAGCCCAATACCGTACACCGTACGGTTGAAGCATTGATACCATATGCTGTACGGTTGGTAAACACAAGGCAGATTGTGTGGGTGAGGGGGTGTACACAGGAAATTGTGCAATTCGTGTGGCTGTATGGATAGGAAGGAGGCATACGGGTGGATTGGCTCGCAGAACAAAGTTATGCTTATGGCATAAGTAGGCTGTACATCCATGCACAAAACACTGTAGTCTGTATAGACCTAAGGAGGGAAAAGGACAACATCCGAGAGCTAGGCCATGCCACTAGGAGGCCATACATAGGAGGAAAATTTGAAATGGTGCATACAAGCATTGGAAACCCCAATCAGGGAAACAAAAACCGTTATAATAATGGCTTGCCAGGAGCAAATAAAAGGCCATTCATTCACTTGACGACCACTTCAAGCATTGCAAACATGGTCAGTAGTAGCAAAAAGAAAAACTGGACCCATGTTCAGAAGGATGAACATGTGACTGCACAGACTGTGGCATTCGAAAGCGTGACTAGAATAGAATGTCGTACCTAGTGGCGTGAGGCTACTGAGGACCACCCATTAAAAGAATCCATGCGCAAAGCAGAGGTCAATAAAGCTATTCAGATTCTAGTATTTAACTTGTGGAATTTGAGCTAGTACTGTGAACTCTAATTGCAGGGTATGAATGGCATTCCAACTGGTCCATTTTTGAATTTCAGGGGCACCAGATATCTGTATATTTTGGGCCGAGTGAGTTCACAAGGGTGTTCGACATCCTGTCCAAAGGAGTTAAGGTGGCCAAACTGGCTACAAAAATGGAGGACAAGCATTTTTTGTTACAGTTAGTGTGCAAAAATGACCTCACCGATGCTGAGTGGAAGGGGTTGTGGAATAGTTCCAATAGTTGAGGGGTGAAGAAGAGTTATATCGCAACGACTGAATGACACTGCATCATGGACCTCATCAAAAGCCGCCTGATGGGAGCTAGCTGAGCATCTGACATAGCCGTGTGGATGATTCGGTTGATGAATGGGATTGTGATGGGTGTTGTGTATGATTGGGCGACAGTGTTATCTGTGAGGATCAAGGAGTTCCCCACTTTGCAGCATAAGACTTTTTACATGGGGAACCATGCCATAGGCCTCTTTCTGGAAGCGTTGCGTACACAAGTACCGTCAAATTGTTAGGGCTCATTCTGGCCTCTCAGCCATGTGGAGCCGACTAAGCCACCCTTGTTCTGTTGAATGCATCTAGATACACTCTTAGAAGACTAGTCGTAGCGGAAGAGGAGACGACTGAATGTGCAGGATATGTAGCCGAGCATGGATGAAGAGAGCAGTGCTAGTGAAGAGGAAGACACCATAGAGGTAGAGTCAGTTGAAAGTGAGAGTGCAGATAATTAATTTCGTATGGCCCTACATGGAGAGGAAGGGGAGTTACATTTGGAAGGCGAGGCAGTGGAGTGTGAGGAGGCAGTCGAGGGGGAGTATTCGGGTGAGAAGGAAAAAGATGCTGCCAAGGGGAGAGAACTTTCCCGGCCTATCGTACCAGAAAAATCCCTATGACACCGAGGGGCTGTGGGAGTCGGGTGATGTTTGCACCCACACAGTTGTCCCCTACCGCACATTTGGTAACACCGGGCAATTGAGAGTGTTTGCGGGAGAGGCGACTCTAGTCACCATAGCATGGGGAGATAAGAATGTGAAGAGAGTTGTACCAATGGTGTTGCCCATAGGAACAGTACCAGTGGACACCGTGCCAGTTTAGATCATACCCACTGTGAACGTGCAATAGGTCGTACCTATACTGGTAGTCCAAACTAAGATTGCGAGCAGGGATGTGGAGGTAGATGCCTCTTTGGATAGGTGGTTGGGTAAGCATTTTGTGGTGGTTGTACCTCCCTCTCCACGCACAGTTGAGGGCCCCATGGGTGAGAACTTGATGGAGGAAGGAGGGGGAGGTGTACAGGAAGCAGTACATGAGGAATGTTGTGCAAAGAGGATAAGCAACATGAGAATACGGTCATGAACATTGAGGATGAGAGCACTTAGGTGGGCGACATAGGGATAGGTGCTGAGTCTCAGCAGTAGGAGACCTAGGAGGAGGACACTAACATCATCCGAGTGTCCAAGCCAGAACCATGAGACCCCATGGGATCTATTCGCAGGTTTTTTGCGGAGTTGGGCGCCTTGATGGATGTCAGTCGGGACCTTGTAGCCTTAGCCCAAGAAGTTGACATATATTCAATACTTGCAACTGAGGGACTCTTAGCTTTCATGAGGGATGGATGCACGGTAGATTTGCAGGCTACGTCACGGGATGGCCACTTGCAGAGATAGATGCGATGATTTAGAGCTGGAGGTAGATGCTCGCACACTCTAGGGAGACACAAGGAGGGCCGGGGCCTACGTTATGAGGTATGGAGAGCTCCTCAAGGGAGATTTTCTACAGGATGCGTAGGGCTGAGGCAGAAAGGGATTCTGCTATGGAGGAGATCTAGGGTGTCAGGAAGGAGTTGGCCCTCCAAGCCGAACTCACAATTGTAGAACATAAATTGCGAACTGAGTTGGAAAGTGAGGTGAAGCGGCAATAGACACTCTTGGAGAAGCAAAGTGTACTTCTGTAGGAGCAGACTAGCTGAGTGGGAGAGATGGAGGAATGCATGGTTGCCCTGACAACCCAGCTTGAACAAAAGGGGAAGGATATGCAGGAGGCAGTTGTGATGGTGAAGATTGCTTGGGAGCGTCAGTTGGTGGCTGAGAGAGACCGGCGGCTCTGTATGGAGAAACTCTAGTGCCTGCAGCAGCATCCGACATCCTCAGCTACTCTAGGGATGTCCTCTCACCTTCCTAGTCCTCAGTAGTAGTATGATAGTGTTAGCCCAGTCACTTGGAAGAATACTTCTTCTTGGGGGGGCTGATGTAGATGGCAATTATGCTGCAACTAAATAAAGTATTTTTGTTATGTTTTAAAATGGCAATGTAATGGGTAATTGGTTCCTATAGGTAGTTGGTAGTTAATTGCAATTGGCCTCTTCGCCAACCGACCGAGTGGTATATATTTTGGCATTGTATCAGGAACGGGAGATTATGATTGAAGATATATTTTTGATTACTGTTGTACTATCCATTACATGATGCAATAAAGTTATATCATTCTACCTATGTTGTTGTGAATGTTATTTGTATTCTATGCACACTTTAGTTTCTCTGTTTATTCCGTGGAGTTGAGACATATTCACCGCAGGGAGTAAACACTTAGTCTGCTAGCTGGTTTTGGAACCAATGGATCTATTAGAAATTGGTAACAGGTCTATCATGTTGAAGGCAGAGTTGACAGAGCTTTATAACCTGTCGAACTGTCCATTACATGATGCAATAAAGTTATATCATTCTACGTATGTTGTTGTGAATGTTATTTTTATTCTATGCACACTTTAGTTTCGCTGTTTATTCTGTGGAGTTGTGACATATTCACCGTAGGGAGTAAACACTTAGTCTGCTAGCTGGTTTTGGAACCAATGGATCTATTAGAAATTTGTAACAGGTCTATCATGTTGAAGGCAGAGTTGATAGAGCTTTATAACCTATCTAACTAAGAAAGGTTGGTAGCATAGTCAGAGTGTGGGTATGCTCAAGGAGGTCAAGTTGATGATATTTGTTGCTGCCATTATATCATCTGATTTCAATATACTCATGCATTGGAGTTCAGCGGGATTGTCAAACAAAGTTATAGGTTCATATCACCAAGGATGAAATATTGAATAACATGATGTATGGTTTTTAAAGTCTCATCACTCAAAGGGACTGCACAATTTAATGATAATTGTTTTGGACCTGTATGTTTCTGCTCATTGTAGATTTAAGTTTTGTCTTTTATGAACAGTATATCTAGCTTGTGTTAAGCTTGATGTTTTTTCTGGAGGTTACTGAGATTTTTGAATCAAGAACTTATTTTTGTTGTTCTTTTGGCAGGGAGCCATTGTTTTCAAGGACGGCTCATATATAGATGAACATGATTCTCAGATAATACAAATGCGCATGGAAGGAGTATACATATGGCCATTTAGACAACTTCGGATGGTGGCCAATAGGTGGATAAGAGTAATTTCTTTGATAAAATGTCAGCATATCCTTTTTAGCACAGAGACACATTGGCTAAATGTGTAATGATTTTGATGACATGACAAGCATGCTAACCATTATAACTTTCTGCTGACTATTAATACCATTTTAAGGTTGCTATTGTGTTTTAAAATGCACTTTGCATTACAAGCATTACAATCATGCTTTTGCAGTGGAACAGATGGGGATAACAACCAAGAAGAACTTATTCTATCTAGCCCATATCATATGGTAAGCTGTCTGATTTTCCCTATTATTGTTATTACAATTTAATTTAGTTGTTTTCAATTGGAATGAGGTACCTCTCAATAAAGAATGCTAGTTATGGTCACACTAAATCTTTGTCTGGAATGGCTTTTTCTTGTTGAACAGTTTGTTTAGTTGTTTGCAATCTGAATGATGTACCTCTCAATGAAGAATGCTAGGCTTTTTCTTCCTGTGATTATATCATACTATATCCTTGTATGATTTTTGTTGTAGACACTAAAGCCTACTCTTAGCATGACTTCTATAACAATCAGAAATTGATAACAAACACATAAATAAGACTTACAATAACATTTCAAATTGTTTTTGCCTTGCTTCTGTTGCTGATTGTGCCTCTATATTTTGCTGTAAAATTTAAATATGCTTCTAGAGTATCCTAGTGATGCATCCCTGCCCTCAAAACTGTATTCCAAACATCACGCACATTTTGTGGAGCTGGGGATGTGTCCCCTGCCCTCCAGGCCTTATGGAATATGGAATACAATTGCTATCTTTTCATTTATCATTTGAGACTTTGACTCTTGTTACACTAATTACTTATAACAACTAGATATATGTCTTCCTTATTCGCACTCAAAATTTGAATTAATTTGCATTTGTTTGAGGTTTCATTCAACTACACTATAATTGTTTGTTGAATGAGGTAGGAGGAAGTGAAACATGACATTTCATCTCGTTCACCCAGGTGATAGCCTTGTAAGGATCACCATCAATGTAATTTGGAAGATTGATTTTAAAATCTTTGTTATGAGCTTAGGAATTGTGATACTCTGTTGCCTATGTACACGTTTTCATTTTTCAAGTGTCCTGTTCATCAAACTTTGAACTTGAAGCTTTTTAAGATATTCTTGTTCACTGAATTTGGGACTCAAATGAACAAATTCATTTAGACCAAAATTCTAGCTTTGAAAACAATTTTTTCTGATTTCAATCAGCTAAATCTTGAAGAACTTAATTCAACTTGTTTTAAATGTTGTCTTCTGGTCTTGTAGTGTCTACCATGTTGTTAATTTGGTTTTTGATCAAGACTCCAAGATTAATACACTTCCTAAAAAATTTGGGTAAGCCACCATCCGTTGAGATTCTCTATGGTTTATGAACTCATTGTAAAAAATATGAATGTGCAGTTGTAGCTGGGTTTGGTGAGCTTGCCACCTGGTGTCATCACCAAGTATGACTGGCTTTTTTCTGCTTGAGTTCTCAACAAAATTTATTTAGACACAAATCATACTGGTTAGCCGAATGAGTATTAGCATTCAAATCAAAGAACTAAATGACCCTTCTGAATGATTCCATTGGGAAAACATTAAGGCACACTTGTCAGCAGTCATTGCCAACCTCTACTTACAATCTTCTTTATATGATTCTTATTTGCATAATAATAACACCCAATAGTGGACTTAGGAGAGTTAATGCTGAAGTGGTATAAGCATTTTTCAGAATTTTGATTGTGTTTCTCTTACTCAGAATTGTCAGTAAAACACTCTAAGAGGTTGACTCATCCCCGGAACAAAATTATCTATTCCAATTATCCTTCTGCATTAATTTGTCGAATGATATATGTAATTCATATAATCTTTTGTAGCAGTTTAATCAGAAGTTTCAATAAATATACTAAATGGAGGGAGGCTCTGATGAATAATTATTGTCAGTTCTTTGTCACCTTCTCATGTTGATGGATCTGAGTTGATTCTTTACGTTTTTAAACTTAAACAAGCGCCGCTGAAGAGATTAACCTCCCTATATCTTGAGTGGAGTAGAATCCAAAAATTAACATGTCCTTGCAAAATCAAAATCTCAGGCTTTTCAGTTTCTTCCACATTTCTGCAGCATATACGAAACCTGATATTTCATTCATCATCTTTTATTTACAGATAACGTGAAAAATATTAAAGCTTTTCTATTCTTTTGGACAAAGTTCTTATCTTGATATGATGCTGCCCCCATCCAACTCCCTAATCATAAATTTGCCCATCATTCTATTTTTCAAACAATAAAATCTTGACCATTAAAATGTAAACCTTTAGGAGTTTGGTATCATAAGGTTACTCAAATTTTCCATAACTAGAAATAACCACCAAAGAGCAAGACCAATTGGAGCTTACGGGACACAAGAGACTTATGATCTGAACCTTGTATTTCATAAACTCACCAGAAATGAATTTTGTGTGTGATGAAAATCATCAAATTATGCTAAGCATTAATGGTGTCCTGTAAAGCTCGAAACTGCTCAAATCCTAAGTCACAAGGTTCGTGTTCACATTCAAATTCAGCAAGGGAAAAATTCAGAATAAGTTTGTCAGCTCATTATCCCTAAAATTTGTCTGCACAAATTAGTTAGAGGCAGCATGCGAGACTAAGTCCCTCCTCTATTATTAGGGGAGGTTCCCTTTGTTTCATACTCGCAGAAATCTTACGGTGGTGAAATATTCAAGAATATTGAATATTTACATACATACAAAGATTGTTTTTGAAACCATTTAGCTACATGCAATCATAATATAAAATTAACACCATTCAGAGAATAAAGATGTAGTTCCTTCCCTAGTGCTATGCCATAGAGTATCCACTATCCACTTGGAATAAAACGAAGAACCAGAAAGAACCAGATAGAAATTGACTTATTTCAGCAACTATTAATGCAGTCTAACCCTGTAGAAATGTACCGAAGAATCCAGAGGATTTTATGTTAAAAAAGAAATAGAACCCTCACAAGGATTAAAAATCCTTGCAAGATGCCTTCAATCTGATTGCAAAATAAGTTGTGTTTTTACAAATCACAAAGGTTCTCAATAGTTCTCTCTTTCTTGATTTCTGAAAAAGATCCTTTCAAATGACAATAGACCTCCTCTTTGTGACACTTTTGGGTAGTTACAAGTCATAAAGTAACTGCCCCAAACCATAAAGTGACTTAAGTCACTCTACTCACTAAAAAAACATAAAGTGTACCCAATAGCTCAAGTGTTAACTTAAAGTCACTTTACAATTACAAACCCTTGATGAGTCCTTGAAGTCAGTGCAAAAATTCGTAAGGTGGATTGCCTTTCATTCCATCTAGCTTGACAATGGCTTCTATCCTCTTAGAAGTAGGTGATCTTCTTGCAAAACATCTCCACTTATTGATGAGTTTAACCATGGTGGTGATATCTAGTGATCCAAATTCTTTGAATGCAGAATTTGTTGAAGCATGAAACAATCTACTTGTACCCTCTTCATTCCTCACTCGTTTACATGATTCTGTAGAGTGACAGTATTGGCATAGAGATCACATGCCTCTTTTATGATGCATTGTCAATGATCGCATCCAATAGAAGGTAGGTGAATCTTGTAACATTATTGCTCATCTGAACGAGGATGGAATTCTTATGCTTTTATGATGGTAAGATATTTCTTGAATCATCCTTGGGAAATGCTGCAACATAGAGTTGAAACATCAAGGTGACCTCGCTCAAAATTTGACAAACTTCCTTGGTGAGGGTGGTGACAAGTTGACAAGATCCTTCAAGCACATTGCAACAATGCTCAATAATGAAGAACCATTCCAATGGTGCTTGAAGACTGATTCTCATCTCAGTGTCATTACAGATATGATCAAGGGAATTTATTATATATACATTAGGGAGTCTCTCGCATGAATTTATCATCATAGGGTATGGAAGAATTCCTGATGCATGAAGATTACCTTCCGAGTGCTTCTGTGTGAAGTCTGGGTTGCATCCTACAGCGATGGGAGCAATTTTTAATGTCTCCTTTGCAAGTGTAAGCATTGTGCAGTCCCTTAGCCTATTTTAATTCTTGCAGGCTAATTGGGATATGATAAGGGAATAATCGCTTAATTAATTAAATTAAGCTGTCTATGTTAAAATTAGTCTCAGTCGTAACTAATCTGGTTGTTAAAGCCCAGAAATTCGATTTGATATACTTGCGATTTAATTGAGCTTTATGTAAGTGAGTATTAAACTAACACATTAGTTTGTTATTGTTATGTTTGGTTAAGTAATCCCGCCTGTGTAGAAGGATCGTGGCTCCACACAGGGGTCACGATCCTATGTGGAACCACGTGGTTTCACATAGGATCGTGACCCCCTGTGGAGGCACGATCCAATGAAGACAAGTAATATATATCCGCCACCCTCGTTGAATAAGAAATAACGTCAGACGATACACGTGGTGAACATAAAAGATATAATTGCTTGGTCTTCATATCTGTAGAGGCAAACTGATAAGACATAAATAAAATCAGTTTATATTTCTTTAAATCAAATACTAATAGTATAAATTCTTTGTCTCAGAATTCTGATTGTTCTGAAAGTCATCACAGTCTATTTACATTTAGATGGTATCAGAGCCTAACTACTTAAGATCTGAATAGACTAAAAGCGAAGTTGACATATCATATCGAAGATTTCTAAAATGGCGAACACAATCAGATTCGAGGACAGACTCGAAGGAGCAGCAAATTTTGTGGCTTGGAAAGTCAGAATTATGATAGTATTAAAAGAGAACAAAGTAATCAAATTCATAAAAGAAGACAAGCCCGAACCTGCAGACGAACCTGAGAAAACTATGTGGAATGAAGGAAATGATAAAGCTGTAAAAATCGTGATAGATGCAGTAAGGGATCACATAATACCACTTATATTAAAATATGACAACGCTTATGAAATGTTCAAAACCCTTGAAAGGACGTATGAAATAAACAATCTGAGCAAAACCCTAGCTCTAAAAAGACAGTTGAACCACATAAGTATAAATAAAGGTGAAACAATAAACTCATACTTCATGAGGATAGGTTCACTCAGAGATCAACTACAAAAACTTGATTATCATGTCGAGAAGCAAGAACTATCAATGATTACTCTAGATGGATTACCTGAATCTTGGGAATCATTCAAACAAGGCATAAATGCAAGGGATAAATTTACAGAATTTGATCGACTAAGGGATGAAGGCCTCCTTGAAGAGTCAAGGCAAATGAAAGGGGGAAATCACAAAACTAAAGATGAGGACCTCCACATTTTGAATACCGACTCCTGTAAGAAAGGCAAGAAGAGAAACTTCATGAAGAGAAAATCCCATCATGGGAAAAGCTTTCATAAGAAAGACATGTCAAAAATCCAATGTCATAGATGTGATCAGTATGGACACATGTCATTTAATTGTCCTGATAAAGTAAAACAACAGGCATCATTCGCCAAAGTAGAGAGGAACACAAAACTTGAATCTGAGAAGTTTGTATTATATTCAGCACTATCAAGTCAAGCTTCAAACAAGTCTAACACTTGGGTGATAGACAGTGGATCATCAAGACATGTCACCGGATTCAGAGAATTACTAGACTCAATGGAAGAGGGATCAAATGAAGAGGTAACAATAGGGGATGACTCTGCACATCCTGTAAAAGGTGTCGGGACATGTACAATCAGACTGAAGTCTGGAATCTCAATCCAACTCACTGGGGTACTATTTGTACCAGGCGTCAAAAGGAACTTAGTCTCTATCTCTGCACTTGAGGATGATAGATATAGAGTCTCATTCATAGAAGGAAAGGTAATGGCATGGCCAAAAACATCCACCTTCAAAAGAGCACAAGTGATTGGTTACAGACAAGGACACCTATATGAATTGTGTAATGAGCCAAATCAAACCTTACTTCATGAAGTCATAGATCAAGCGGAAATTTGGCATAGAAGACTAGGGCACTTACATTTTCGTGCTCTACCCTCTATGGAGAAATTAGTCACAGGACTACCTAAACTAAAGCCAATTCATTCAGATGTTTGTAAAAGATGTGCACTAGGGAAAAACACTAAAAGCTCTTTTCCTTGCAGTTCTAGAAAAACTAAAGGAGTACTAGAACCATCACTATGTGGGCCTATGTCTGAACCATCACTAGGAAACGCATTATACTATGTAATCTTTGTAGACGATTTTTCTAGGAAAACTTGGATTTATTTCTTTAAAAGTAAAGAATCTGAAGATATTCTTAGGAAATTTAAAGAGTTCAAATCTATCAGAGAAAATCACTCTGGTAGGAAAATCAAAACTCTTAGGACTGACAATGGTAGGGAATACACATCAGAAGTATTTAAAGAGTTTTGCAAAGATGCTGGGATTAAGAGGGAGTTCACTGTACCCTACAATCCTCAACAAAACGGGGTTGCTGAAAGAAAAAATAGAACAATAGTAGAAGTGGCAAGGGCTATGTTGTTAGATCAAAACCTAGAAACTGCACTTTGGGGAGAAGCCACTAATACCGTTGTATACATTCAAAACAGATGTCCTCACTCTCATATTGGTGACAAAACTCCTGAAGAAGTCTTTATTGGAATTAAACCTGATATTAGCCATCTCAAAATATTTGGATGTCCTGTTTATATTCATGTACCTAAGGAGAAAAGAACTAAATTAGAACCTACTGGATAGAAAGGGATTTTTGTAGGATATAGTGAAACATCTAAAGCCTACCGAATATTCATCCCTGGTCAAAGACAAATAGAATTAAGCAGAGATGTCATATTTGAGGAAGATATAGCTATTAACAAAACAAGGAGTTCCATCACACCTGAAATCCCAACTAATTCCATTAATTTGGAAGAAGATTCTCTTTTTGAAACTTAGAGGGAGCATCCTGAGGATATCACCTTGGAACTTGAGAACTCTACAACAGAGAATCCTAGGAAGAGACCACTATGGGCCACTAAAACAGTACAGGAAGCAGAATCCTTTGCAGCACCTAGAGGAACAGTTAGAGAAAGGAAAAGACCTTCAAAGTTCTCTAGCTATGTTGCTCTAATGATAGACCTCATAAATGCTGAACCTTCAAGTGCTGTAGACGCTCTTAAACAGCAAGTATGGAAGGATGCGATGATAGAAGAATATCAATCTATCTTAAAGAATGATGTGTGGAAAATTGTGCCTAGACCTAAAGGAAAATCAGTTGTATCTTCTAAATGGCTCTTTAAAATTGAGCATGCTGTTGATGGCAGTATAGAAAAACATAAGGCAAGATTTGTTGCTCGAGGCTTCTCACAGAACGAAGGAATTGACTATGAAGAAACATTTGCACCTGTTGCACGATACACTTCTGTCAGAACAATCCTGGCTATAGCAGCATCTAAAGGATGGAAAGTTCATCAAATGGATGTAAAAACTGCATTTTTGAATGGAACAATTGAAGAAGTATATCTAGAGCAACCTGAGGGATTTGAGGTAAATAAGCCTAAAACACATGTATGCAAGTTAGAGAAAGCACTATATGGATTAAAACAAGCTCCCAGAGCATGGTACGAAAGAATTGACAGTTACTTATTAGAGATAGGTTTCTCTAAAAACATTGCTGATCCAAATCTGTATTTCAAAATAATAAAAGGTGAAATGTTGATACTCATACTATATGTAGATGACTTATTAGTTTCAGGCGAAGATCATCTCATTGCAAAATGCAAATAGAAACTAGCTTCAGAGTTTGAGATGAAGGATTTAGGTCTACTCCATTATTTCCTTGGATTAGAAGTATGGCAAAAACCAGATGGTATTTATCTAAATCAAGGTAAATACACCATTGACATTCTGAAGAGATTTGGAATGATGAATTGTAAGCCAATGTCATCTCCTATGGAAACAAACCTACATAAACTAAAAGAAGCTATAGCAGATTCCAAATTTGCAGATCCAACATTATACAGATAGATTATTGGATCATTAATGTACCTAGTCAATACTAGACCTGATATATGTTATGTAGTAAATGTACTCAGCCAACACATGGTTGAACCCAAAGAAATACATTTGGTTGCAGTAAAGCATATATTGAGATATCTACAAGGTACCTTGGACTATGGACTGCATTATGAACACACTGCATTGAACCTACATGGATACTCTGATTCAAACTGGGCTGGAAGCGTGATAGACAGGAAGAGCACTTTAGGATGTTGTTTCAGCTTAGGATCAGCTATGGTATCTTGGATCTGTAGAAAACAATCATCCGTAGCTCAGAGCTCCATAGAAGCTGAATATATAGTTGCATCCATGGCAGCTAAGGAAGCCGTATGGTTGAGGAAATTGATAGTAGAACTGTTTGGTGAAAGTCTGAAGCCTACTATCATTCATTGTGACAATCAGAGCTGCATTAAACTTTCAGTGAATCCAGTTTTCCATGATAGATCCAAGCACATTGAGATCCCATATCACTATTTAAGAGACATGACGGAGAGAAAGGTAATAAGACTAGAATATGTCAATACAGGAGATCAGACAGCTGACATTCTCACCAAACCCCTAGCAAGAGTGAAAATTGATCACTTTAGGAGGTACCTTGGTATGGTTAAAATGTAATTGATGTCTAAAATTATGTAACCTTCTTGGTCATATATTTGAGTATATGAAGTATGTAACCTTTCCCTGTGTTCATTCCTAAAGGATGACGATTCTTTAGTTAATGAACACTTGTATTTTAACATTGTAAGGTGACGATCTTATAAATGTTTGGAAGATCATATAAACTGAAAATCAGACAATTTGAATATCAGTAATGTGATAAGTTATAGTAGACATTATGTAAGCGGATTAATGTCAGTGCACATACTATAACAGGGATATCAAAGTGAGTATATCCTTAGTATCACAAGCTGATACTTATAACAGGGATATCAAAGTGAGTATATCCTTAGTATCACAGGCTGATACTTAAAACAGGGATATCAAAGTGAGTATATCCTTAGTATCATAGGCTGATACTTAAAACAGGGATATCAAAGTGAGTATATCCTTAGAATCACAAGCTGATTCTTCACACCTAGGTGATGTAATTATCATGAGATTAGTGTGGAGCTAAATTAAGTTTTAGGTCTATACTCCTAAGACTAAGAGGGAGTGTTAAAATTAGTCTCAGTCGTAACTAATCTGGTTGTTAATGCCTAGAAATTCGATTTGATATACTTGTGATTTAATTGAGATTTATGTAAGTGAGTATTAAACTAACACATTAGTTTGTTATTGTTATGTTTGGTTAAGTAATCCCGCCGGTGTAGAAGGATCGTGGCTCCACACAGGGGTCATGACCCTATGTGGAACCACGTGGTTTCACATAGGATCGTGACCCCCTGTGGAGGCACGATCCAATGAAGACAAGTAATATATATCTGCCACCCTCGTTGAATAAGAAATAACGTCAGACGATACACGTGGTGAACGTAGAAGATATAATTGCTTGGTCTTTGTATCTGCAGAGGCAAACTGATAAGACATAAATAAAATCAGTTTATATTTCTTTAAATCAAATACTAACAGTATAAATTCTTTGTCTCAGAATTCTGATTGTTCTGAAAGTCATCACAGTCTATTTACATTTACAGTCTAAATAAAGTCTTTTTTTGAATGACTTTTATTTGATTAATTATTTTTGTTAAGCTGGACAGTTTAATTAAAAAGTGACTTATTTATGGGGCCCAAAATATAAGGTTTAATTATAAAGTCACTTTTGTAGGGAAATAAAAAGTTTTGAGAAATAATATTAATTATCTTGCCAAAAAGTGTGTAAAAGGCAAACAGGAGATGGGAAAACTTCTTGTGTTGTAAACACACGCTCCATTACAAATGGGGAACCCCATGTTTTCACTTGCTAGATTACTGTTTTGTCTTAGCTTGGCAATAGTTTTAGTCTTTTAGCCTTTAGGAGGGTTTCGTTTTGACTTGTCAGTTCAGAATGGAACTTTGATCAATCCTTGAAATCACCTTAGAGTGCAATCTTGTCCTTGGATGGGTAGTCTGATTCAAAAAATCAAGTTTTGAGTCCAGGTCCATGAATAGACGTTAGGACTGAGAATTGAGGTTGAAAATTCACAAAATGTTGTCAAAATTGTCAAAAGTTGTAAAAATGTTGTCAAAGTTGTCAAAATTGTCAAAATTGCTAAAAAATGTTGTCAAGGAACATTGTCAAGAAATTGAGATTTTGTAAATATTGTGTGGAAAAATGATGAAAATTCCAAGGATATGTTAGCTTGACAAGGAAAATCCCTTGTCAAGGTCGGATTTTCCAACCTTGACAGGAGAGGGAAATCAATAAAATTTTGTGAAAATCCTTTATAAAGTTGTAATTTTCAAGTGAAATCGTTGTTTGGAATAAGGAATTCCTAAAATTTGAAATTAATTCCTTGTTGAAATGTGGAAATTCACAAAATTTGTTTGAAATCCTAAGGTGAAGTGTGGAATTCTAAATTAAAAAATACAATCCTAAGTCTAAACAAGGAATTCCAAAATTAAAATGCAAAATCCACATCTTAAGCATGGATTCACATTCAAAATTAAGTTTTCCTTAGCCAATCCATGGAATTTATTAGAAAATGAATCACAAAGTTCACTTGTCCATGCGCAAGTTAATTTAGCGCTCACCATTCCTTGATCACCCTTCACTAGTGCTTGTAAATTCCTTGATTCCATGTTAATTGCATCCTATAGTCCAGAACTATAGGTTGCATCCCTATAGTCTATAATTATCCCTCTTTAGTGCTCACTAGTCCTTCACAACCTTTAAAATGCGCCCAAGTGTTGGATCACCTTCAAAATGCAATCATGTTGTGCTTGGGTTAGTGCTAATCTTGCCTAGAAAGAGAATGAGGTGACATGGCCGACTTATCATAAAGTGGAAATATGAGGAAATGAAATGAAAGACAATCCAGAATTTTGAAAGTGAATGAAATAATTCTAAGGAAAGAATGACAAGTCCAAGAAAAGTTGAAAATAAAGAAGTTGAGAGAAAGATTCCTAAGTTGAGGTATTGAATCCCAAACTTGAGATGCGAATTATAAAGTATTTCAGAACTAAATCGGGGAATTCTATTGAACACTCCATGAGCAAGATGGATTTCCATCCAAGAGTTCTTGCACAAGGCTAAATTCCTATTGAAAATCCAATAAATGCGGGTGAAAATTCATGACAAAGGCTATAATCCATAAGGAGGTAGAATTTATGCCTGTGTCCTTGTTGGGGGTAAAAATGCACTCTAGTAGTCCTTGACTATGTCAAAAATGCGCTGGAAAAATCTCTCTTTACCTTGCAAATGCGCCTAAGTGTCTGAAACTAGTCCTCAATTTCATGTTACTTGCTCACTCTAATCCGGAACTGTAGGTCACATGAGTCGTATAATCCGGAACTATAGGTCCCATGAGTCTTATAATCTGGAACTCCTCCTCTCTAGCACCTAGTTGTCGATGACTACATGTAAATCCACTCAAAGAAGTCCTAGAACAGGTTGGATTTCCACTCGAGAGGGTGTGAGTTTTATAGTGAAACGTGTGATGAAGTGAATCAAGGAGAGGTCCGCTTAGATTATGAGATAAAACATGAGGAACTAAGATGAAACGTGAGGACCTAAAGTGAAACGTGAAGCTACAAGGAGCAACAAAGGTCGGCTTGGTTAATAGGACTTCTTCAAAACGTGTCGGCTTGGTTAATAGGACTTCTTCAAAACGTGTGAAGTAATGAAATGTGAAAGATAAGGTAAGGCCGGCCTAAACAACAAAATCCTTTGAAAATTGAAGCATTTGGATCAAGCCGTGGTGAATATAAGACACAAAAGAGGGCTGACTTGATACAAGTTGGGAGTGAATTAAAAAAAATTTATTTGGATGGAAGTAAGTAAAATAAGCAAATGTTAAAATCCAAGTTAAGCCGACCCTCCCTTATGGACTGTTTGAGCACCTATAAAGCAGGAATCAAAGATCATTTCACCATTCAAATGCAATTCAAATCTAAACATTGTTAATTGCAGGGCTGAAGTGAAGAAAAACGTCCCAGAAGTGAAGAACAGCAAATCCATAGCAGAAATTGCAAATTCCAGAAGTAGATTCCAGAATTAGAGTGAGAGTTCGTATGAGGTATTGCAAACTTCAACAAAGACACCAGATTCTAAACAAATGTTTAAGGAGCAGACCAAACAGAAAGGGGTGAATTCCAGAACATTAAGGTGTGAGTTTGATAAAAGTTATATCAGATTTCAAGCTTTTTATTAAGAGGAAATATCAAAGAAGATTAATTTCCAATCAATTCACAATTCAAATGAGTTTAAAGAGCAAAATTGCGTTTTTGAAGCAGAGTGGCTAATAAGCTGATTACATTGACCTTGGAAATCCAAGATCAACATGAAGGACTCTACAATAACAAGGAAATCAAGTATTTTCGAGACAAAGAGTTCCAAAAGTGAAGATGATGACTAGCTCAAGGCAAGTTCAAGACATGACAAGGATGGGAAAATCAAAGTCAAGGATAGCGAACACAAGGGAGAATTCCAAACATGAAAATGAAAGGTGCAAGATGAAATGATCAAGGAAAGTGGATAGTTTCAAAAGAGTTAATCAAAGTAAGAAACTTGATCGATGATGCAATTGGGGAATATAAGCCATCACATCAAACAATTGGATGATGTTGAGTATTAAGAGATATCTATGTTGACGCGACACTTATTTACCTCAACCAATCAAGTGGTGCCACTTCAACATGTCGAAGTGCATTGAACTTGACTCATCCTACAAAGAAGACAAGTGCACATTTGGGTGCATTGAATGATGTGTCATCATCTACTCCTTGTTAATTGTGCCATCAAGGCTATACTATTTTCTGATTGGTCCTCCTTGAAAGGATATCTATTCAAAGCTTGTAATTTTCTCATTGGAGAGCATTAATTGTAAGGAGGTGGTTGTTGTAACTACCCCCATTAGGGTTTTCGTTGAATTATCTTGGCCATTGATTTAGAATCAATTTGGGCCCTTCATTTGTAATCAAGACCTCTATATAAGGCTTTGCCTTCTTATTTGTAAAGGTTAATAGTTGATAGCATTAGGAGTTAGAATAGCAGTAGGAGACAAGAGATTGTTGCCAAGACTATGATGGAATTAATACATGATTATCATTGAAGATATGGTGGATCCTTGTATGAATTTCAATATGTTGCATATGGTTGAAAACAAAGCTTGAAAACTCGGACTTGGACTCAACTTGGCAGCCCAAAATTTTGAATTGGACTCGAGACTTGGCATGGACTCAACAAAAAACTTGGCAAAGAAAAACCTCATAATTCCGCAAAAAAAAAAAAGAAATCTATGCATCTAGAGAACTTAAAAGTCTAATTTGATTATCAATTTGTCATAACTCAAACATTACACTTGTCATATGACCCTAAAACTCTCAAAATTTGATATCTTGGTTGCTTTGTTTGTTATTTTTCAGGCACTAGAAGAGTCTAGGCGCATGACTCGGGAGTCCAATCCTAAGACTCAGGAGTCTTGAAGCAGGACTTAGCCGATTACTCGGCCAGACTTGGTCAAAATTGACTTGTGAGTCCTAATCTACTCGACTTGACCGACCTCAGGACTCGTGAGTTGGGTAAGTCTTGCTGAAAAGTCCCCAGTCCTAAAACTATGGTTGAAAGAACAATTGTTTATAAAAAATTGCAATAATAATGTCCTACAATAAGATTTATGCTGGATAAATTAATACTATCACATTAGTTGGCATCTATCAAACATTTTCCAAGATTTAAAACAAAAATTTAGTTTGGCATTTTACACAATTCTTGAGCAAGTTGAAGATTATCAGAGATATACCCCTTCAAATGCTTCTTTGTAGGCCAGCCACTCACATGGATGAGTTTGTTGCAGTGTTGATTGGATGTAGGAGGAGCTTTCACAACAATAGTTGCTGAATACTCACACTCAACACACAATCATTGTTGGTGCATTCAATTAAAGCTCCTTTATCTCCCTAGAGATGAGTCACTTCCTCAAGTAACCTCTTGAAGTGAGCCTTGTTGAATTCCACTATGTGCCAGCCATTCGTGGAATGTCTTGCTGATTGATTTGTGGGAAAACATGGCATTGAACTTTAATATCTTCAATGCTCACCTTATATAAGCTCACTTCTTCCTTAGGCATAGTTGTGTTGATCATAATCTTCGATCATAATGATGTCTTGCACACTTCATGAAAAGGATAAAGTGAAGGAGATCCATGCTCATGTCCATTGCCATTGCTTTGTCTCTACTTGCATTTGTGACCAATTTGGATAGGATATCTAATGGGTCTTGGTCTCTTGTGTAGCTTGTTGAAGACTTTGTGTACCTCTAGCATTTGGTGAGCAAACTCCCCAAGGAAATCTCTTACATGATGTGGTAATCAATATGGTTTTCCTTTGAAACCAAAGGCTCAAATATATGTGTATGCTTAATTCTGAATTTACCAACTAGCCCACCCTTTGTTGGATTTCATGCTTTCTATAGACATACAAAAATCTTGATTTTGCTGTATCATGTCCCCACTCAAGACCCAAAGGGCAACCAGAGTCAGCATACGAATGAATAAGTTTTAATTAAAGATTTAAACTTATTAACAGCTAGTCACATATTATAATCATACTGATAGTAATCAATGGTTATCTTGCAAATAATTAAAGAAGTTTATTCGATGACGATTTATCAACAGCGATCAATAACAAAGTCATACGATGCTCTCATTACAATTGAGTAATTGGAGCCAAGTAATATCAATCACAATAACTAGACCAGCACGTCAAATTCCTGAAGAGGCATGATATTAATAACAATCAATATATAATAATCGTTAACAGCAATTACAAGTTAGAGGAAGGTGTGTTTAACAAATGTTATGATTAGAAGACCGATAACATTATAAATTAAGAACAAATGCACATTGATTATGAGGAGATACGATCTCGTGTAGAGATAAAAATCAGAGAACATAACCATTTGAATTAAGGGGGAAAGGTTAAGATGGCAAACAAACAAGCCAGTAAGGAAGGATTTTAGTTTACAAGAAGTGTGATTACTAAAAAGATAAGTAGTTTATTTTAAATAAGTGTGACCCTTTATCTGTGAAGAGATACGACTAAGGGAAAGGTATGCCCATTCCCAGGAAGAGACGCAACTATTCAGTCCATATGGTATTTAGAAGGATGAATGTTCATTCCACAGAGGGAAAACGAGTCTCAGATCTCATCTACAGCCACTATTAGATCGTTTTTTGCACTATAGCCTTATCGGTATAACATCAGATTGCTGCAAGATTATAATTCCCCATCTGAAATAGCAACCATATCTCTCTAAGCGATATTACCATATTGACATTGCATGAACTAAAGGATATGCATCATCTCCTTTCATTTCAACATTTCTTTCTTCTCTTTTCCTCTGCAAAATGTTAGGATAGGTTTAGAAGTAGAATTTGGAGTGTTGAGTTTGTTCAACACCTGCACTTGGATTGAGAAGGAAGTCTGCCTTCTTCGGAGATTCAACCCCATTGCACAAGGTCCCACACTTCGGGGTTTACGAGGTTGCTAAGTTGATAGCTCAACAAGGGTGCAAACTTTTGTGACAACAAAAGCTTCAACCCTTTTTCCATCGGTGTAGATGAGATCTTGCAATCTGTCTTTCTGAACTTGTTTAGCAAACTCTTGGCATATTTAGACTGAGAAATGAAAATACCATCACCTATTTGCCAAACCTCTACACCTAGGAAATTATATAGGAGGTATAAATTTGTCATGTCAAAATTCGCTCAATTGAATGTGCCTCACTACTTGTTATGATGATTATAAATAACTAGAAATATTATGTCATTGTCTATAATTTTGACATACAAGTTAGGCTTTTGAGCACCTCTCTTAAATCTCTATTCATCCAAATACCTATCAATCTTTATGTACCATGCCCTGGGATAAAGAGCCTTTGTGAGGCGGCATACTGGATGCTCGTTTCTTGTAATCTGAAATCCCCGAGTTTGAGTCATATACACTTCTTCCTTTAAGTCACCATTGAGGAAGGCACTCTTTACATCCATTTGATGGACTTTCCAACCAAAATGAGCTGTCATGGCCAGAATTGAGTGGATGGTGCTCATCTTTGTTGTAGGAGAAAAGTTTCCTCATAATCAATACCTTCTATCTGCAAGAATCATTTAGCCACCAATCATGCTTTGTACTTGTCAAGCATACCATTAGATTTGTACTTGACTTTGTACACCCATTTGTAGCCAATGGGTTTCTTTCTAGTTGGAAGATCTAAAAGAACCCAAGTCTATTTTTTCACAAGGCTTTGATGTTCGACTTCCATGGCCTTTTACCATTTAGGTTTATCTTGCGCCTTGCAAAATCTTGAGGCTCATAAACACTTTGGATGTTTTCCATAAGAGCACTATTAACTTCATTCAACTTGTTCTCTCCACTGGATGATTTGCCTTCAATCATTTCATCAATGTGAACATCACCAATGAGTTTTTCCACCACTTATATTTCTTTGAAGAAATCCCTCCATCCAAATCAGTGTGGTCATCATGACTTGGCCTCCTTGGTACTATATCATTGAATGCTGATCTAGGTTTTCGTAAATTAACTCTTCTAGTATAGGTACTAATATCTATCTAGGCAATTCCACATGTTCAAAATCATCAGAGTCCCCCTCTTTAGGTGTAGCTAATGGAAGCTGGACATCTAAATCTTTAGCCTTTAGAGGTTGATATTTAGAACTCTTGATGTCAAAAGAGAGATGAAAAGGCCCAACTTCTTCAGCACTCACCAAATTCCTATTGAATGTCAAACGATTAGTGTCCACATTGAATGAACTTTTAGGTCTTATGATTCTCTAGACATATGTAGTAGAATTGAAAACCTGAAGATGGATTTCACATGGTTTCCTCCAAGGCCATGCTTCATCTGGGTCTTCTCCTTCACTGCCTGTGTCAGAGACCTATTGAGAAGGTACACTATAGTGTAAATTGCCTTTGCTCAAAACTTCTTGGGAACACTCCTTTCCAATATGCATCGAGCCATCTCTGTAATTGTATAGTTCCTCCACTCAACTATGCCATTGTGTTGAGGGGTATAGGGTGTTGTGAATTTGTTTTTGATATTGTGTTTGCTACAAAAGTGAAAGAATTCGTTGGAACATAATTCCCCCCCATCATCAGACCTAAGAGTTATGATAGCACATCTTCTTTCCTTTTCTACTAATGACTAGAACTTCTAAAAACAAAAGAAAATATCTATCCCTAGCGACTAATACTATATTCATTAATCCACAAGTATTTGCATAAATTAGTAGAAGGACCTTTTTGCTCTCCAAGCCTATCCTTTTGAAAATGGATCTTTATGTTGCTTCCTTGCTTGGAAAGATCCACAAACACCTTGTATCTACTGTTGGATCTTAGGTAAACTTTTAACCAACCAATTGATAGTGATTAGAAAGGTTGAGATGCCTATAACCTTGATGCCAAAGATTATTGATAGGAGATGAACTCTTTCTAGCCAATGCATGCTCTTGAACCTTTGTAGCATCAACAAGTTGACACAATCCATGATCTTCTATGCCAAATGCAATGGTTTTCTTGGACTTCGTGTCAACAATATGACACTTGTGTGTACTAAAGATGAAATCCAACTTGGGATGGTGGCACATAATTTGACTCACAGAGTAGATTGATCTATGCTCTTAGAACATTGTATACATTTAGGAAAATAAGAGATTTCCCTCCAAATTGAATCTGATCATTGCCTTTTCCAACAAGTGTACACTCTTGACCACCACTGAAGATCATGGATTCTGAGCAAGCTGTATACTCATTGAACTAGTCCTTTCTATGTGAAAAATGTGTAGATGCTCTAGAATTGATGTGCCACGCAAAAGAGTTGGAGTGGTCTGCTGGTCGTTTGACCAAAGAAGCATAGAAGGATGTTTCCTGCTCATATTGTTTTGCAACATGAGCCTTTGGTTGAGGCCCTAGCTGGTTGGAAGTTTGATTAGCCAACCTCTTTGTGAAGTGCTTCTTCATGTGACCAATTTTACCACAATAATGACATATGTTAGTCTTTGAATTCTTTGAAGTATCTTCCTTTTTTCATTGACCTTTCTTTTGAGTCCACTTGTCTTTGTCCTTGCCCCAGGCTTTGAAGGCCTATTTCGTACTCAGTGAATTACTGTTGCTACCAAATTGTTCCTTCCATATGTCCTATTGCAAGAGTTTCTTGCACAAATCATCAAATTGTAGGTTAAGATTGGTAGACATGACGTTAAGTGTTTCTATGAAATGCTCGTAAGACCATGGTTAGCATTTTAGCGTTATGACTACCATGTCTTCTTCCATTACGTGACCAATATTTGCTAATTGATCACAATTTGATCTTCATCAAATGATCCTGCAAATAAATCTTCTCATCCATCATGATCAAGAATAACATATTCTTCAAGAGAAAGGCCCTCCCTTTATCTAATGCCTTGTGGAGATTTTGGAGGTGTTTCCAAATCTTCGGAGAAGATTTGCCTGAAGGAATCTCAAAAGCATTTCATCTATGAAGGATAATTTTATGAGCATAATGGCTTCATGATTATGCTCATCGAACTTGTCTTGTTCTTTACTGGCAGCTGTCGGTTGTCTCAGTCCTGAGTATAATCTGATCAAGCCATCAGTATTTGAAGATAGTGAGCATAGGCTATTTATAGGTGTTGTAATTTTTGCTAGTGAGCCTTTGGTTGCCTTCCAACATGATGTTGGTCAATGAAGTCATACCTCTTGTAAACCAAAAACACGAAAAATAAGAAACTTGTTGATGTTTGAACAAAGCACTAAAATTTGAGGAAAAATTTGCAAAACTTGAACGGTGAACAAGATCACCATTTTTATATAAAAAATCGGCACAAAAAATTTTAAAACTTGAATGTTGAACAAAATTCACCACTCATATATAAAAAATCATCAGCACAAAACTTTGCAATAAATTGGATAATTTGGAAAAGTCAGCTATAACCTTACCAACCCAGAAAACACCACAATGTTTTCCAAAAAATCATAAAAGAATTGCAGACGCTTGCTAAAAGCCCCAGGCATCACTAGAAAAATCAAACAAGCTTGTGATTTATCAAAAATCAACCAAGAAACAGGTCTGAAAATACTCTTTGTGCGTAGAAAAATTTTCAATCCTTTCGCCCCGTTTACCAAGTTGTTGCACGATTGCAAACAGAAAAAACCCACTATTTTTAAGAAAGAATTATCAAAAAACTTCAAATCTTGTTGCTTGTTTGCCAAAAAAAACAGTCACATTTTTTGTTCCTTGCTGTCCATTGCAATTTGAGCAAGAATTAATTTTATCGTTAAATCGTACTATCGCAAACTTCTACGAAATCTTTGGCCACAAGTTTTTGTATAAAAACCGTCCAAAAACATGAAGAAATCATTGCCAAAAAATATCTTAAATTGGCAGGCAATTTTCCAAACAAAGAAACGGCAAATTTCTCTGAAAAACAACATGATCTCAAAAAGAAAAAATTGTGATCTTAACGGTAGAAGTAAACCCACAAATTTGTTAAAAAATCATCAAGATCTTCAAGAAAGAAATCTGCAAATTTCCTTTCTTGGGTGATCCATACAACACTGCACAAATCCGCATACGCTCTTTTGGCAAATTCTGTATCACGATCATTTTCAAAACCCAAGCTTTGATACCATATTACAAAAAGTAATGACACAGAGATTGATTACCAAGAGATTGAATTTTAACAAAGGATCGAAAGTCTCCTTAAATAATAGTTAAAAATGATTTATCTGATAAGGGTAACATCAACAACTAAGAAAAGAAGATGAAAACTAAAAGAATAAAGGATATTCTTGAAGTCTATCCTAACAACCTAATTGACCATTATAACTAAATATTACAATACTATTTTAATAATTGTGAACTTAAGGCTTGCCTTTTGTGCAAGTGAATCTAACTTTTGAGTAGAAACTTCAATTGCGTGCTTTTTTATTTATCTTGAATAAATCACATGCAATTTTTTTTGTAGCTTCCCATATATCACTAAAATGAGAGAAAAATCATTCTTGTGCAACCTGCAGGAAAATAGATCTCTCTTGCTGCTTATTATTCTCATGATTATAGAGAATGCAATCAGAAACTCTAAGATAAGTCTTAGGAGTAAATCATGCCATGTTAAACCCTAATGAACCAATGTCTATCTTAGAATTATGTCCTACCATAGACAACATAAGTGTCACATTGTTGTTAAAAGGATAGTGTCCCATTTATAAGTAGGACTGTAGGAGAACCATAGGTTAAAAATATCACCTAAAAAATTGTTTGATGGCCAGCTTTTGTGAGACAAATCTTCATTTGAGTCACTTGCCCAAAAACCTGGGGGTGAGTTTTTGGTGATTATCTTGCTGAGAAATTGCAAGTTTCATTTGAAAACTCGCCAACCAGTGCAAGATCGTGTGGTGATAAAAACAAAAGCTGAGTTCATTTTTCACATTTTCACTCACCAAAATCTCAGTCGTTGACATATTGTCAGCAATCCATGCAATTTTAAGTGATTTTGAGCTGATTGGATGGCAGCTGTAGTGGCACAAGAGAAGGTGGAAGGCAGGGGTGAGACATTAATTGGGGCTTCATTGGATGTGTCTGCCCATGATATGCCTGATGAATATATTCTTCCTCATGCAGAATCAATACCGTCCACTTTGAGGCCATCCACAAAGCCAATAGAAGTTTCACTCGTAGAAGAAATTTGTAAAATATTTATATGGTTTTGTAATTTTTGAACATATGACACTATGATGTATATTGAACTTCTTTTTGGTTCTATGAATGAATGAAAAACTACTTATCAGTTCTCTAAATTAAGTTTTCTGAATCTTTTTAAAGATTATTTTGTGAAAATATGTGTTTTCTAAATGTTTGAAAGTTTTGCCGAGTTTTCGCCGAGTTGCTGAGTTTGAGTCAAATTTGGGTTTCCCGAGTTTTGCCAAGTCACAAGTTTTTAGGCTGTAAGGAGAACAATCATTTTTATGTCCAAAAGCAAATGACACTGATTTACAAATCTAAAATGGGGAAATCCAGGGGCCCAAAAGGCATATAAGCTGGATGTGAATGAACAACTAGATTCATTCTTTGGAAGTGATAGAAGTTATGAAGGGGCCTAGAAGCAAGGATGACTTTACCTCCACAGCTGTGTTCAATCTCTTAAGGTTTTCCATCAGATATAGCAGAGTCAAAGGCCACCAGTTGAACCTATCTTGTTATCTAGCCAACTCAATCAGATTTCATCTTTTATCAAAAGCCAACACTAAGTTATTGCTACTTTCATAACATACTTTAATGGAAATTAGAAGAGTGCAGTTTGGGAGATTATTGAGTGCATACTTTCATCTGGTTTTGTATGCTGAGAAATTGAGTTGATTTGTCTATGCAAATGATGCCTTTCCTCCTAATGGATAAATGTTTTGGCATGTGTCCAGCTTGGAATATTTTCCTCACAAGTCTTGCAAGAGTCTCCAAGGGACCAGTTTAGAAGGAAGGGAAACAATGGTATTGAGTTTTTCAGCCAATGTTGTTTCTTATTTATGATCTTTGGTATGATTTAATATTTGTTAGCTATTGATTTAACTGTTGCTCCTCCATATTGTTTTCTTATCTGCAGATGTTATTGCTGACATGGAGAGGCATTGTAACTTACAGATTGCAGCACATATTTCACAGATTTCTACCAATCAAAAGAGTAATGTGTATTAATTTATATATCGCTCTTTTTGACATATTCAAGGTTCTCTCTTAATTAGTAAACAACAGCACTTAAGATTGTGACTGCATCAAGTGTTCTTCATGGAGAAATATCATCATATTCTTCTATTATTCCTCTTTCATTTCTAGTCACAGAGGCTTCAAGAATTTTACCATTAGCAATGTGCTTCATTTTATAGCACAAATTTTCAGTCTATATTAGAATCATATGGCATATATTCTGTGGTAGTTAATTTTTCAAATAATGATCATTTATCCTTGAAAAGAACCTCAAAATCCTATAAGCTATTGCTTTATGAATGGATAAATGCTCTTTTTGATTGTGACATCATAAATTAATTAAAGCATCGTGCTGATATAATGCTAGGTGATATTAACCATAATATAGTTTGCTGATTCAGGCATGTTTGTTGAAAGAAGGCACAAATAACTCAATGAGATGTATTTTGTCCCTTTATGAATATCATAAGTTCATAAATTATGTTGAGAATTTATTGAGTTTGTGATGCTTGGGCAGTACTTGAGGATTGATGGAACAATGCTTTTCTGTTTTTCAATTTTGAATGGTGAATAACACAAAAATCAAACATGGGCATTATTTTTGCTATAATGTCAACACACCCATTTTGGAACTAATTCTTTTAAATCATGTATAGTTTTATATTAGTTAATATATATTTCTTCTACAATCCCAAAGAAGCTTCTATATAAGTTAGCTAATACATGCTTCTTCTACAATCTCAAAAAAGCTTCTAAGTAAATTAGCTATTATATATTTCTTCTGACGATCCTAATATATACTGGTAATGATTATATGATTATTTTCAAATGACACTTTGTCAATGTAGAATTGCATTACATTGCTTCTTATAGTTTTTTATCACTTTGTCCATGTACTTTGTATCTTCTTCTGTTTGTTCATCATATATTCTTAATGGATTTTGTTGTAATAAAATAGATGAAGAACACGAGCACTATCATATGGAAGGAGTTGTTGAAAGCCCAATGATTGATGATGATGGGGAATGCTTTTCACCTATTATTTTGAATGCCACCTCGATAAACGTTGAAGTTTACTATAATAAAGCTGTCAATTATACACTTATGGTTACTTTTGTATCCTCTTTATGCAAGTTCCTTAATATAATTCGCTGCTGTTTTAATTTTTTTAGTGTGCTACATTCAAAACCTTAACTGGCATAGGTTTCATTTTTACAAGTTCTCTTACTGATCCGTCAAATGGAGCATAGCAACACACAGTCGGTTAGTATTTTTCCTACATCTCTGAAGCATAAACCTGAATGAGCTTGATGATTATGTGTACAAAAATGGTATCAGGGTGAACTTCTTTTGGGTTTTTGTGAATAACAATTGGGTTCAGGTAGACAATAGATATATATCATGGTGCATAATATCTGTAAACACTACAGGGGGCAGCCAAGGTCTCCTTGCTCATGATAGGACAACAAGCGATCATGGATGCATACCTTTGCCTTTTACATTTGACAGCTGGGATTTTAGTTGGTAAGCATTTTTGTTGAGCACACTCTTTATTGTTTTAATCTTAGAATGTTAATTTTGACTAGAATGAATGAAAGAAAGATTTTAATCATGTCCACAAGACCAAAACAGCCTATGGGACCAAGAGCAGCACACAAACCTAGCTCCGTTACACAAGGGCATCAAAAGCTTATGAAATTTGTAACCCCTTCTTGACGTTAGATCTTTTGCAGTGGATCTTGATAAAAAAATTAGCAGTTTTGTTTAACCTTGCCTCCAATCAAGGTGTTTAGAATGTCCACTCTTAGAGTGTCTTCATAATTGATATGAATGTCATTGTAGGCTATGCGCTCTATGATGTTCATGTAGTGCCATTTTGTCTCCACCACACTTGTCACAAAATAGGCATATTCTCTTTTCCCTCTCTTTAGGTACCATCCACCAGCACCTAAGATGATGTGAGCTAGTCCTTGACTGGGCTATCAACATTTTTGCTTTCCACTTAATTTCAGCTCCTATGTAAAAGCTTTTCATCACGCTCTTCTTAGATTTAGTCTTTAGATCAGTTTGCTTTGTCCATGTGGCAGTCCTGAATTTTTTACATACCTTTTTATTTCCTCATTAGCATTTTGACACTCTTGCATATTAATGTCCTATTTATTCATCCCCTTGTCATTTTCTTCCATCCACATGTTTTTCTTTTTTCTTAGCTCTTCCTCAATAACCTACCTAGGCTAGTGACAATTCTCCAAATTTTGAGCTTTTTAAGGTAGCTTAATAAATGACCACTGCCGATGCTTCCAATGGGAAGTTTACCTATTTCAACTAATAAAATTTTGTACAAAACGAAATTTTTCGCTTTTAGGCTACTTATAATTAAGTGTTTTTGGTTTCTTTCACCTGCTTTCCATTTCTAATTTGACATGCTGCTACCCCAAATTTCCCATCATTAGAATCACGAGTGACAAGTAGACCAAATAGGATTCTCTTGGTTTTCTAATCCCATAATTCTGCACTTCAACACCTATTTTGTTGTGAGTATAAAGCTTTACACCCCCCTTGCTTTTTTCTGCTTTGCATGTTTCCCAACTAAGCTTGTTGTGAATTTTGAGCCTAAGGTACTTGTATTTTTCCACTATGTCTAGTGGGCTACATTTGAAAAGTAAGTTAATTTGTTTATCTTTTCTTTGAGATGAAAAGATCATGACTTTGGTTCTGTTGGTGTGCAGTTGCATCTTCACCTTTTGACATGAGGGCTCTAGAGCCCTCAAGTGCTTTCTCAAACTATGAGTTATTTTTGCAATTCGGATGAGATCATTAGCATATGAGAGACTTCACTACATATCTAGTAAGCTGAGCTTCCCCACCAGCAACCTTGATTATTGACTCTTCAGAATTATCAATATATAACCCAAATAGAGTTGGGGAGAATGTGCAACCTTGTTTGATGCTAATATCACTACCAATGCACTTGGACATTCCAACGATTGTTCTAATTTTACCCTTGACTTGTTCATAAATCCCATGAACTATCACTCTTGAGTCATCAAGGGTGGATTTTCTGCATGCATACCCTAATCCCTTGCTTGAGGCTCCTATTGCAGCTCTTGTTGAGGAAACTACATCTATACCATCTACTTTGATGATTCCCACACAACAACAATGAACTGTTTTGAGCTTTAGTTGTAAAAGAATTTATTATTTGTAAATTTTTGTTGATATTGAAAGTAGAATTTTACATGTATTGAAAATTTGAACTTAATTTTAATCTTTATATGAAGAAACTCAATAATATGGTTCATAAATCAAGTAGTATGCATGCTTTTAAAGCATATATTTTAAAATTAATTTTTTTAAATGTTCGATAAATTTGTTGTTTTTCCTCAAGAAATTGTCGAGCCTTGAGTTTTTAAATTTTTTGTGTGTGTTGAGTAATTTTTGATTCCAAGTTCATAAACTATGGATCCAAAAATTGATAGAACAACATCTTCCTCAATATTGTAAGAATCCTACAACTATTTCTCACACCTTAATCTTGTAATGATCAAACCACTATCCCATGGCTTTTCTATACAAACAATTGTAGTGGTTTCTAAAACCATGTATTTACATGACATCTAACCAAGGTACAAATTCCAATGCTCTCTTTGGTTATTCAAAGATGTGTCTAATAGATGCTCTTGTGTTTCTCACTAATTGGCTATAAAAAGTTGATTCCATCTAACTTACACTCTAATCAATTTGTCTACTTCTGAAATGTGATGCTCCATTCCACCTAGATGTTCTTTTTGTCCTTTAGCAACGCCAATCAATGTGTCATGCAATGTAATGTCCCCAAATTTTATGAAGTCAATTAAATTAATTGATTAAGTTGTCCAAAAAAATTAATTTCTATTTCTAAAGGATGACTTTAATTAATTAATCTAATTAAAAATAAAGTCAAAATAATAAAATAATAAAATTTATCTAAATTTCTCTACCTGTGATAAAAATGAAATGTAACCTAACATGGAAAGTATTTAAATTTCTCCAACTGTAACAAAAATGGAATGTAACCTAATATGGAAAGTATTTAAGTTTCTCCAATTGTGACAAAAATGGAATGTAACCTAATTTGGAAAGTATATAAATTTCCCTAGCTGTGACAAAATGGAAAGTAACCTATTCTTCTAGATGTTTTTTAATCTCTAGAAGTTTCCTAGAGTTGTTTATAAGGAGGTTGGCTTAATGAAGTAAGGATGCTTAGGCTTATGGATTTGATATGATTAGATTATAAGCTTATTATGAAGCAGTTTTTTTAAGGACAAAAACCTTCAAAAGATTGATAGAAAGGTTGGACAAAAACCTAGCTCTTCCTAAAGGGTGGATTCGTGACGGAGTTCACATTTGAACCAAATTTGTAAAGTCTCCTTTGGAGACAAATTTGCAGATAAGTTTTTTTCAATGAAGATATTGGCAGAGTTTATCTCAAGAATAAAAATTGATACTTTGCTAAGAAATATTATCATGAGAAGTGGATGGCATTATTTCTGAAATTTATTATTGTTGCTTTCTCATTTCACTGTCAAAGTGAATAGTATTTCTGCAACATTTCCAAGTCAGAAGTTTGTGGGGATTTGTATTAATCATCTATACTCAGTACTGCAAATTGGTCAAAATCTATATCAAACTCAGAATTGAAAATTCTTGGGAATATATTTTACAAATTTCTGTAGAAATCAATAAGGGTGTCTCACAGTGGTATCAAAGCTTTGACCCTGCCAGCCTGTCGGGTTAAGAGTTGAAGTTGTTAAGCAAAGATAAAGTCTAATCAAAATCATATGGAGAAATTCAACACAGAGTTTATAAATTGTTTACAGGTTTTCCACAAATATCTGGAAGATTTTATGAAGCTTATGCAAACACTCTTGCAAACCAAGATGATTGCACCTAATGCTTCAGATTGTAAGGAGGTTGGTGAGCAGATTGAGGAGTTAGAACAGCAAATTGGGGAGAATCAGACTTTCATGATGTCTCTATGGCTGAAGATAAAAAACTTTACACCACCAATGAACAAGGAGCCAAGAAAGTTATTGGATAGTGCTAAAGATGTGGAGAGGACTGTACAATGGTGTGAGGAATGGATGGAGAGAAACATGCTAAGTTGATAATTGCTCAAGCAAGACATAATCTGCAAAAGATCAAGAGACGGCATGGCCACCTGGATCTTTCACATGCTAGCTCACAAGAGGAATTGAGCATTTCAAGTCAAGATGCTTTTGGGATGAACACAAGTGATGAAGGCCTGCATATTGAGGAAGTTTCTAATGAGGTTACAAATTTCAGTGATGCAGAAGGGGGCCTCAAGGATGACAAAGAAGGTACACTTATCTCTCCTTCTGGTTCAAGGTATGATGAATTCTGATTTTCAGATTATGCTGTGGTACTGCAGATGTGTTTTCAGTTGCATGATTACATTAGCATTTATGATCTCTATGTGATTGAGTTTTGTGATTCCTATATTGCATTGGGAGTCCAACAAAAGCATTCACATGATCAACAAAGTCAGAAATTTCAACGGATAGTGTTGAGGGCTTTTGTGGATGATGCGCCAAAGGTAGTGAGAGTGTGAAGAGATTGGCAGCTGGATATTATGAGCTTGCATGAGTAGCCCATTCGTATGAGTCTTCCAAATTCTCTTCCGTGGAGGACATGTTGACTCATGAGGGTGACATTGGTATATCAATCTCATCAGACTTTGCATTGTTGAGTACAACTGATGCATAGGTTGTTGTTAGTGGGATTTCTCTTCCAACTTTGAGCTTTGCAGTATTGATGAGACACGAACTGATGGAGTTTGGATGACCGATGCGTTGATGTGGCTAAAATCACAGAACTACGACTTCATCCGGCCAACGCAGAATAGAATGCTAGGTATCCTATCCTCTCTTGAGATAAGGAAATCCCTAATGCTGTGATAATTTGATCAATGGGGACGACCTCAATGTTTCGGTTGTCAGGTCTTGACTGCAGGATAGCTTAGTAGTTGATGTGATTTGTTGGGAGCACAAGGGGACTTACATTTTTGCAACTAGCTGGTTTGCTGCAATTCTCGGACTGCAAAATAAAATTAAAAGGGAAGGGATAGGAGATCTAAAACTAACAAGACTGGTATGCGGGAAGACGGATTCAACATAACCCATCCCTACTTGGCCAAAATAGCTCACAACCTTGCAGGAACAGTGCAATCTTCAAGGGGACTTGGAAGATTTTCAGATTACAAACGCACGACTAAGCACCCAATTCTAGTGCAGCTCAGACGGACACCTGCAATTGAACTAAGCACAATTCAAAGGCTTAGGTTAACCATACAAAAGGATACACAATCAGTAGTATATCCTCAATGGTATGAGCCTGGATCTATCAAATACCTGCACACCCAAAACGGAAATATCTATCTAAAATGCTGAAAGAAACCATGCAAACAGGATGAAAACAAGACAATAAACACCAAATCAATGTCTATATATTGATTTCAGCTGCCTATTAAAACAATTTCTGCAGCATCTCTATGCTACTGCTAAGATCTAACCTATTCTAACTGTCTAACTGTCTAACCACCAAAAAATTCTAAAAAAAAAAGAAGAAAGGCCTCTGCCTTTTATAGATTTTACAATATGAATCAGAGGCTAGGATGGATTGCATCCAAGGGCTCTAATCTGCCTTCTAGAAGCTGGCAGCCTTAACCCATGCCATTTAAACTCTTAGTCATCCACCCAACAACCCTCTCAACTACCTACAACTGTTTGGCATTAATTTGAGTATATCCGGTAGTTGGACATAACTGTCCACAACTGACTTGTTTCCCCTTTGTTTCAAAATATCTTGAGTGGGGCCCACAAGCAGTTTTACAATAAAACAGTGAACTTTTGGAATTAAATCCAGCTATGTATTTCTCGAGAATGGATAGACTTGCCGCATTCGGAGTATTCTTCGGTCTTTGGTCTCGGTGGTGGACTTCAGCTTTGTTCAGCGACACACTTCCCAATGCTCGGTTCAGATCTAGCGCTCCTGCAACGCATTCTTGCATCTTCTTCTTCAACGTTCAGTTCCTGGCCTTGATTGCGATCCTTCTTCGATTTGCGTTTCAGGCTTTTCTCCTGGTTCTCTGCGATGACATCCTGCGACCTGCCAACAATTAATCTCACTTTAATAAATCAATTTGAAAAATTAAAATTAATTTAACAAATATTAAATTTTAATGTTTGGCTCGAGAAGCTCTTTGTGAGATGTATCTTTTAAATGTTGTCTTTCTCTTTGAACGTGAAATTCGATCTGTCATCTCGATTCACTCTCCTATTTAGACAAAATTCGGGCTTGAGAGGTGAAACGAGAGATTTGTTTTCTAAAGTTAAATGTCCCCCTTAACTCTTTCGCGTTTTGACTCATTTCTTTTCATTTGAAATTCAACGTTAAATTGTTCCTTGCTTCCTTTTCAGGTGACTTGGGTGACGTGGGAGATTCGTGGGATTTTGTAATACTCTCTCTCCCACCCTTTGTATGAATCTCAGGCGACAAGGGAGGATTGGGAAATAAACATTTGTTATTTAAAATTTAAATTTAATCACCTTCTATCTCCTCTTTCGGGCGATGCTACGACTTTGGAAGAAATTGTGTTGCTTTAAGTCATTAGCCTTAAATTTCGCCCATTTTACACAATATGTGCGATTTGTTTAGCTTCCCATATGTCTCCTACAAACTTCGGCCTTTTGGGTTTTATGCGACTTCGGCCTGAAAAGGTTTTTTGCAAGCTTCCACGTTTCTATTAAACACCTCTCTTTTTATTAATTGCGCGTTTTCAGCCTAAGGGGGGCATTTGCAAGGTTTATATTTTAATGGAAACGCCCTCACTCTCCCTCCTTTGGGTTTCGGTCTGAGAGGCCCTTTTGAAAATGTTTAAGAAAACGACCTATCACGTGATTTTCGACATTTCGGCTAAAAAGGTCTTTTGCAAAGTTTTAAAGTTAAAACACCTTTCTCTCTAACTCACGTTTTCCATTTTCGGCTTGAAAGGGGGTTTTGAAAATGTTTAAGTTTAAGTGTTCTCCCTTCATTTTGCGATTTCGGGCTGGGGGAGTTTTTGAAAAGTTTTAACGAACAACGCCCCTTTCTTCATTTTCCAATATCGGGCTAAAAGGCCCTTTTGAAAAGTTCGTAAAAAAGACACCCGACTTCATTTTTCGGGCTGAGAAGCCACTTTGCAAAGTTTTTTAAAAAACACCTCCTTATTTTTGGGCTAAAGAGGGCTTTTGAAAAGTTTGAAGTTTAATGCTTTTCATCTTTTTTTTTTTTCGCGATTTCGGGCTTAGGAAGCCTTTTGAAAAGTTTTTATGTTTTACCTCATCACGCGATACTCCACATTTTCAGGCTAAAAGCCTTTTTTGCAAAAAAAAAAACACCTTTCCTTATTTCGCAATTTTCGGCTAAGGAATGCACTCTGCAAACTTCATAAAAAATGACGCCTTTTCTTCATCCCTTGTGTTTTCGGTATGAAAGGTTATTTTGAAAGTTACACCATTTTCGGGCTGGAAGAGCATTCGGCAGACTTGCGCGATTTAGACTCTTCAAAGTTTTCGGCCATTTTCCCCCCTACTGCGCGATTTCGTCTTTCCACCTCACTTTCAGCTGATTGCAACTACGGTGGGGGGGGGTCTCCATCAAGGATGGGGCAAGGTGTGCAAATACGCACAACACGATGTTTATCCTTTTTCCTCAAGGATATGTGATGGGGATGATTTTTAGGCTTGGGATCTAGAGATTTGCATGATTGATGGAGTATTTCACAGAATAATGCAAATGGATGGTGCTGCAAATTTCAGATATATCAAATTGGCATAGCGGATTCTTAGTGAGGAATTCATGAGATTGGTTTGGGATCCTAGTGGTGGAGCAACGAGTTGCTTGTGGGCAAGCAATGCTTGAGCATGGAGAACTGTAATGTCCCCAAATTTTATAAAGTGAATTAAATTAATTGATTAAGTTGTCCAAAAAAATTAATTTCTATTTCCAAAGGGTGACTTTAATTAATTAAATTAAAAGTAAAGTGAAAAGAATAAATAATAAAATAAGACACTTTATTTAAATTTCTCCAGCTATGACAAAAATGGAATGTAACTTAATGTGGAAAGTATTTAAATTTCTCTAGCTGTGACAAAATGGAAACTAACCTAATCTTCTAGATGTTTCCTGATCTCTAGAAGTTTCCTAGAGTTCTTTATAAGGAGGTTGGCTGGATGAAGTAAGGATGATTAGGCTTATGGATTCGATATGATTGGATTATGAAGCTTTTCATGAAGCAGTTTTTTGAGGACCAAAACCTTCAGAAGATTGGCAGAAGGGTTGGATGAAAATCTAGCTCTTCCTAAAGGGTGGATTCATGACAGAGTTCACTTTTGGACCAAATTTGCGAAGTCTTCTTTGCAGACATTTGCCGATAAGTTTTATTATTAAAGATACTTGGAGAGTTTATTTAGGAATAAAAATAGACACTTTGCTAGGAAATATTATTATGAGAAGGGGATGGCATTATTTCTGAAATTTAATATTGTTGCTTTCTCATTTCACTGTCAAAGTACATAGTATTTCTGTAGCATTTCCAAGTCAGAAGTTTGCAAGAATTTATATTAATCATCTGCACATAATACTGCATATTGGTCAATATTAATATCAAACTCAGAATTGAAAATTCTTGGGAATATATTCTGCAAATTTATGTAGAAATCAGTAAGAGTATCTCACATGCAACATACCAAGGGTCCTGAGTTTGTGCTATTCAATTTGGGCAATCCATTCTCCATGAGTGTCTATTTGCATAAGTTTCACAGTTAATCAATTATGATGTTCCCAAGACCCTTAGGGGACTTGTTGGTTTCCCTTGAATGCACTAGAAACACCTAACCATCCCTTGTGTTGCACATATAAAAAATGTTATTTTTTAAGAAAATCAAGCATTTTTGAAATTTGGGGCACTAACCCTTAGGTGCCTGTTGATGTGGCTAAAATTGCATTGCTATGACTACATCCGGCCAATGCAGAATAGAATGATCTCGTCGAGTATCCTATCCTCTCTTGAGATAAGGAAATCCCTAATGCTGGTTTAGTTGATCAATGGGGACGACCTCAAGGTTTTGATTTTCAGGTCTTGATTGCGGGATTACTCAGTGATTGATGTGATTCGCTGGGAGCACAAGGTGACGTACGTTTTGCAACAAGCTGGTCTGCTGCGATTCTCGGACTACGAAATAAAATGCAAAGAGGAAGGGATAGGAGATCTAAAACTAACGAGATTGGTATGCGGGTAGATGGATTCAACATAACCAATCCCTGCTTGGCCAGAATAGCTCACAACCTTGCAGGAACGGTGCAATCTTCAAGGGGACTTGGAAGATTTTCAGACTGCAAACGCATAGCTAAGCACCCAATTCTGGCTCAGCTCAAACGGACACCTGCAATTGAACTAAGCACAATTAAAGGCTCAGGTTAACCATACGAAAGAATACACAATCAATATATCCTCAATGGTATGAGCCTGAATCTATCAAATACCTGAACACCCAAAACAGAAAGATCTATCTAAAATGCTGAAAGAAACCATGTAAACAGGATGAAAACAAGACAATAAACACGAAATCAATGTCTATATATTGATTTCAGCTGCCTATTACAACAATTTCTGCAGCATCTCTATGCTACTGCTAAGATCTAACCTATTTTAACGTCTAAAATCTAACTCTCTAACAATCTAACCTTCTAACTATCTAGCCACCAAAAATTCTAACCCTTTACAAAAGAAAGGCCTTTGCCTTTTATAGTTTTTACAATATGAATCAGAGGCTAGGATGGACTGCACCCAAGGGTCCTGATCTACCTTCCAAAAGCTAGCAACTTTAACCCATGCGAACTCAATTCTTAGTTATCCAACCAACCATAATTTGAACTACCTACAACTGTTTGACTTTAATTTGGGTTTATCCGGTAGTTGGACATAACTGACCTATGTCACCTTTGTTTTAAAATATCTTGAGTGGGGCCCACAGGCAGTTTTACAATAAAACAATTTCAGTTCTTAAAACTGAATTCCTGGAATTAAATCCAGCTATGCACTTTTCCTGAGAACGCATGATTGCTGCATTCATAGTGTTCTTTGGTCTTTGGTCCCGGTGGTGAACTTTAGCTTGTCGTCCATCGACACGCTTCCCAATGCTCGGTTCAGATCTCGCGCTCCTCCAGCGCGTTCCTGCATCTTCTTCTTTAGCATTCAACGCCTGGCCTTGATTGCGATCCTTATTCAATTTGCATTTTTCAGGCCTTCTCCTGGTTCTCTGCGAGGACATTTTGTGAACAATCAATCTCACTTTAATAAATGAATTTGAAAAATTAAATAATTTAATTAAACAAATATTAAATTTTAACATCTGGCTTCGAGAAGCTCTTTGTGAGATGTATCGTTAAATGCCCTCGACCGCTTCACCTAAAATGTGAGGTTTTGGCCTTCCATTTTAATGCAATCCTTGTGAAATTTCGTGCGATTTCACGTTTAATCACCTAAGTCTTGGAATTTCAAGAATACTGGAGGTTTTGCAAGATTTACCTTTTACATTTTAAACTCCCTTTTGGCAATTTCGGGTTGAGCAGGTGAAATTCAAGTTTTATTTAAAATCACAATGTTTGCCCACTCAATTTTCGGGCTGGGAGGCTACTTTGAAAAGTTTTAAAGTCAGCGATTTTACCTCATTTTCGAAATTCGGCCTAAGAGGGTTTTTTGCAAACTTTAACGCCTTACCTCTCATTTTCCATTTTCGGCCATTTTGCAAAGTTTTTTAATGTTAAAACGCTTTTACCTTTTCCCATTTTCGGGTCAAAAGGGGCCTTTGTAAAGCTTTAGTTTTAATGCTTTTTACGTATTCGCAATTTCGGGTGGAAAGTCTATTTTGCAAAGTTCGCGATTTTACTTAACTTGCTTTTTTTTTTTTTGTATTTGCCCATTTTCGGGCTGAAAGCAACTTTTGCAAACCCGAATTTATGTTAAACGCTCTACCTTATCAAGCGATTTTCGGCTTGTGAATGCCTTTTGAAAAGTTTTTACGTTTTAACGCTTTTCATATTTTCGCGATATTCTTATTTTTATATTTTCGGCTTAGAGGCCGATTTTGCGAGCTTAATCGAACTTGCATTTCAGGCCGATTTGTGAATCTTGTCTTGCATTTCGGCTTGGATGACTTAACACGTGAATTTGCTTTAAGCAACGGCTAGGGCTTCGGGTTCATAGAGTAGAATGCACGAGTTTGTGAACTTTGATGATTTCTTACGACTTTATCTCCGATGCCCCCCCTTCATTGCCAGATGCGTGATTTGGACTTTGGAAAAGTTTGGGGCAAATGAAGGCTTTATTAATGAATTTCGGCTTAAGCCGAGTTTGTGAGCCTTTTGAAGTTTTCGGCCTCTAAGACCAATTTCGCAAATTTGAGGATTCCTTGGTGTTTCAAGCTTGACAAACACAAACTTGGGGTCCCTGTCCAGGACGGGGATGGGTGTGCAATGAGCACAACAGTGTCCAATAGTTGAATGGGTCCCAACCACTTCCTAAGCACTCAAAAAAAGCTGTAGTTCTTAGATGGATTATTAAGTATGGCGATTACATATGATTTAATCTTTGATTATTAAATCTAGATTTGTTGATGCTTTGTTGGATATATCTCTTTCCTCATTTCTGCTCATGACTATGTTGCCCAATGGAGTAGGCACTGACCCATATTGGTGGACTAAACATCTATATTTAACACCCTCCATCCATGTTAGAAGTAGTAGATTAAAATTGAGTACTTACATGATGTTCATGATTCGGTATCACAAACTAGGGAACAATCTCAAGCAGCCCAAATAGCTAAATCATTAGAAAATCATGTCTTGTATGTCTGCACCTTGCCACTATTATATATGAAATAAATTATAATGAATGAAATGATTTAAATGAATAATGTGTAAGGTGTTTTATTAACTATGTAAGAGGTTTTATGTATCTAATTTATTATGACCTAGTGACAAATATAGGGGTCAAGTGTACTTTAGGTATAGTTGCTGATTGTTTTAGTGATGTTATATCTTATTTGTTTTAAAACCTTATTAAGGATACCTCTAGAAATATCCTCTTAGGGATAGTTGAGACCAAAATGTAGGAGAGATTATTCAGTCTTGTCATTTGGCCTTTAACCCTTCTTAGTCTATTGATGAACCCCATGTTACCTTCTTGACGACAAATCCCCGGCCCTGAAGGTTAGAAGAGTTCTAAGACTTTGGGGTAGCAATTTTGAGACCCAATAGGCTCTTCTTGACCCTCTTCATCATTCATGTTGTGAGAAGTAGAACTCATGGTAACATTACAAGAAATGGAGTTTATGGTTTCCATATGTCATAATGTTATTAAATTTTTCATAGGCTAAAGCAAAGAAATGGGACTCGGACTCGGACTCGGACTCGGCAAGGCCGACTCGGACTCGAACTCGGGACTTGGCGTCAGACTCGGCTGGACTCGGGAAAGTGAAAAACTCAAGAAATTTAGAGATTTTTAAAGATTTAAAACTTGTTTCAGACACCCTTTATTGAATACACCTTAAAGACACAAAAACATCATCAAACTCGGCTCATTTGATTACATACACAAGTATACATCAATCACATAAGCATAAATGCAAATTGTAGCTGAAGAAAATAACATAGATATATAAATATTGTCAAATGTATACAATATTACAAAACTCATGGAATAAAAAATCCATGTCATCATATGATCATCATCAAATGTTTCATACAAATACCAAAGGTAAATAGTAAATACTAAATACAACTACAAGTGTACAAGCCTATGGCTTAGAGGGTCGTGCACTCTCTCGCTCTGGCCCCTTGCGAAGGAGTTTAAAGTAGGTCCTGGATGATTCAGCAGCCATAGCTGCGCCCCGTGACACCATGCCATGCTCACCAACATCAGGAACAACTGTGTCATGCTCACCAACATCAGGAACAGCTGTGTCACTCTGAGTCTCAGTATTTCCTGTCTCTGCTCGTGCTCTCTGCTCTTCCTCTGCCATGGCTACAGCCTCAGCCTCTATATCTACCTGGTCGATCCAATCAATGTCATCATCACTAAATACAGCTGTAGGAGTCCCAGGAGCTGTCTGCTTCTCATTGGCCCACTCTGCTTCAAGATCAATCTCATCTAGAATGATAGGAGAGATGTCAACTAATGCATTCTTTCTCATTCTCAGGCGGAGGTTATAGTGAACAAAGACGAGATCATTCATCTTCTCCATAGATAATCTATTGCGCCTCTTGGAGTGTATGTGCTCAAACATACTCCAATTGCGTTCACAACCTGATGCGTTGCATGGTTGGCTCAAGATGCGAATGGCCAACTTCTGAATATTTGGTGTCTTTGGGCCAAAAAAGCTCCACCAATGATCTGAGTTTGAAATGAGAAAAATAAATAAAATCAGTCTCACTCATGAACTCATTTAACAAGTTACAATATAGTATTGAATAAAACTAAAATTAAGCCTTACAATTTATTTTTACCTGGCATCATAGTTGTCCTACCGTCTTTGGTGACAGGACGAGAGAAGGTCTCCCCTTGTGCATTTGAGAACAACTGTAGCTCTCGAAAAAGGTCTATCTGAGAAGTACCAGTAGGTCCCATCTTCTCCATGATTGCATATAGCCCATTAAGGACCTCCATGTCAGCCTTGAAAGAAGGGATAAAACGGAATGCCGGATTCAGATAATAGGCTGCCGCATGGATGGGCCTATGAAGCTGATGATGCCATCTCCTATCAATGATCTCCCAAATGGAACCATACTTGCTCTCATCTCCTCCATAGACGAATCTGATGGCCTCCTTCACCCTATCCATGCCCTCATATATATAGCCCATTGCGGGCTTATCTCCATCCGCAACTCGCAACAAAACCACCAAGGGCTTAACAAACTGCAAAATTGAAAATATTGTGTAATTTAGAAAAATGAGCAAATAAGAGAATACATATAATAAGTTATAAAACATGAAGTCAAATTGTAGAATTTATAAAAAAATTACCTTGACTATCTCATCACAAGGGACCCAAAAGCCTTGCTCATCAAAAATGCAGTTTGCCATATCTTTCCTTGTAGGGGTGGTAGCATAGGATGAGGAAGACCACTCCTCACCAACAATCATACGTCTCAAGGTAGACTTAGACCTAAGCATGGACTGCAATGTGAGGAAGTTTGTGGCAAATCTTGTGATTCCTAGACGAGCTAACTCCTTCTGCTCTGTGTATTGTCTCATAAGAGCCAACATCCATGAATGATTATATACAAATTTGCAGACATTTCTTGCCCTTTCTACACATCTCTTGACCCATGGGATTTTTCCAATATCCTCCAACATGAGGTCAATGCAATGAGCAGCACATGGAGTCCAAACTATAGATGGGTGCCTCTCCATCAATAGTCTACCTGCAGCAACATAATTTGTTGCATTGTAAATTGTAATTAATGGAGGTACAAACTACAAGATAGTAATTAATTTGCAAACAAAATTAGTTTGTAATCAAAAGTTTACCCGCAGCAACATAATTTGCTGCATTGTCGGTCACCACTTGTACCACGTTCTCATCACCCACATCTTCAATCACCTCCTCTATCTGCTCACATAGGTAGGTGGCATTCTTGCAATGGGTGGAGGCATCAATGGACTTGATGAAAACGGTGCCCCTGAAATAAAAAAATAAAGCTAGGTCAATGATCATTCAATAAACCATTAGATAAAAAATAAAAAATTAAAGACTACATGAAACTAAAATTAATCAATCACCTATGGAAGAAACAAGAAAATTAAGGAGAGTTCTATTTCTCCTATCCGTCCAACCATCAGTCATGATGGTGCAACCTTTAGTGCTCCATATCTGGCGTTGTTCATCTAAATCCTTCTTCCATCATCCACCATTTGAGACAAAATGGGTCCCCTCAAATCACTCTCACTAGGGGCTTTGAACCCCGCCCCGCATATGGTAATGGCATCAACCATTTGTTGCCAATAAGGAGACCTGTCACAAAGAAACTCAAGAGATAAGTTAAGTATAAAAATTCAATGAGATAAGTATAAAAATTCAATGAGATAAGTATAAAAATTAAAACAATCAAAGTTATCAAACATAAAAGTTAGTAAAACATTCACCTGGCTACTAAGAATGAACTACAACTGTAGCTCCAAAACCCGCCAATTGCCATTTTAGCAGCATCATGGACCTCCTTGTTCCAACCCATGCCCTCAAGCGACGGTTGGGACCCAGGAGTAGTGCGAGACACAAAGAAGGAATCCAACCTAGATTTACGAATCCTAGGTCCAATGGTAACACTCCGACTACAACTACTAGTGGTAGGAGCATGAGAAGTGGTGGTGGCACTGCCACTTATAGAAGCAGAAGCAGAAATGGAAGCACCAGCAGTAGCAAACTGAGTGGGACGATATGGAGGTAAGGAAGAAGGGCCTCCAACACAACCTAACTATGTTCCTCTTCCTAAAACTGTCTCTCTCCCAATGGCCGCTCGATCCTCCTTTTGTTTCTTTTTCCTTTCAATCTCCTCAACTATTACATAACATTCACGTACGGCCTCAGGGACTGCTTTTAGGCATGGTTCGGCATCATGTCCACGCACACCAACAATATGGTATTTCAGCCTATATATACCTCCATGGAATATTGTTTTACAAAACTTACATTTTGTTTGCCCCTTTCCTTGTCTTGGAAAATCCTCATGATATTTCCAAGCAGGGTCCTTTCTAATGGGGGGTCTAGAAGCTGAAGTAGACATTTTAGGATAGTTTTGTGAAACTTGAAGTTGAGGCAAATAATAAAGTGAAGTTTGCTGCAATAAAACATTACAAATACAAAATAAAATTAATACATATTACATACATTCAAAAAAACTAAAGTAGGGTTTGTCAAACCCTACTTTTAAAAAAAAGAAATTTACAAACCCTACATAGTACAACACTACAACTACATACTACATGCTACATACAAACATACAAAAGATTTTGAAAGAAAATGTAAAACTTCCAAAATAAATGAATAGAAAATGGAATTTTTGCATACAAGAAACAAACTAATCTTCAAAAAAACAACCGTACCTCTTCTTACAAGCTTGTAACGAGTTGCAAAGTCTTCCTATCCAACTCTTGATGCATCAAATCGAAACACAATGCAGCTCCAATGTGACAAATTGAAGAAAACTTGAGCTTCCTCCTTGCTGGTTTTTCTTCTATGCACCCTTGTTTTTCTTCCCAACTCACTTTACTCCTTTTTTTGCAAGTGAATGAAATGAAAGTCACTTTTAGGGATAGAGGATAATTAACATAAAAAAGCAGACTTAAAAAAACATTGCAAACTATTTTTTTTTTTTGTCTTTAAGTTTAGTTGGACGCCCACTGAGTCTGGGGCTCGGGACTTGCTGAGTTTGGCGAGTTTGGGCCAAACTCGCCAACTCGGTGAGTCTGGCGAGTTTACTCGCCAGACTCGGACGAGTCCGAGTCCCTGGGACTCGCCGGGCCTGACTCGTACTCGGACTCGCCGAGTTTGGGCGAGTCTGGGCGAGTCCCGTTTCTATGGGCTAAAGACACAATGATTTTCTTTATGTTTTTCTTACTTAAGGTCACAGGAAGCACAAAAGCAAAGAATGCACAAAAATATTCTTCAATCTTCATAAAATAAGTATTCTGCTTTTGTTTTTATTACTTAAAGTTGCATGCAGCATAAAAACAGAGGATACACACAAGATGAAATCTTAGTTTGACTTATAAATTTTAATTTTTGATCAAATATTTATGCAAATTGGCAATTTTTTAATAAATAATTTAATAAATAATTTTGAGCACTTAAATACCGCTGTTATAAAATTAAAAAGTTTATAATCTCATTTGTAAAGCTACATCAGTAAATTGTAAACACATAAATTAGTAAACTGAAAACAAACAAAAAAAAAAAACTCAAGATTGTCATAAGGGCCAAAGCTTACCTTGAAATTTTAAAGAATATGCTGATTCAACAGTTGATTGATGAAGATTTTGCACTTGCTCTTCCTCTTGTTGTTACTCACTCTACACAATGCTCTCACTTGCAATCTTTCTAACTCTTACAGGCTTTTAGCTTGCTGTTACAACTTCCAACTTTGCTGTTGAAATTTGGAAGTGATTTGGAGTAAAGGTTAGACGTTTATTTATAGTTTTTTTGTGACAATTTAGTTTGTGGGTGGGGTCTGTAGACCATTACAGGTAAGGTTACTAGCATGAAGGTCCGTTTTTTTTGATAAAACAAATTGAACTTTTTTCCTTAGTTGCTATAGGGAATGCTTGGGTGTGGTTGGGAGATGTGAGGGAGTCCCTTGAGGGTTGTACGGATGTCTTGGTGTCTTGGAGGCAGCTCCATTATAAGGGGATGTCCTAGAAATGTCCCCTCTTTGTGAGATGTCCTAGAAATGCCCTAGGTACTTGGTGGCAGTGTTGGCAAAACTGAGGGATGTTTCCCCCAAGCCCCTGCATCTTAGAGATGTCCCTGTCCCAGAAATGCCTGGTCTTTTTTTGGGGCAAGGGGGAGGGGGGGATGTGTCCTCGTGGGACAGTGAATAGGAGCAATTGACTCCATTTGCTATGGATACAAAGCTACTGAATAATCAAAGCAATAAGTGGGTGTCTCTTGGCAGTTATTGAAATCAAAGAGAATTATAATAGACATTAGAAATAAAGTCACTCTAGTTATGGCAAATTTTTTTTATGAATTAGATTATCTCATGTTTTATGATTAGCTTTCTGAAAGTATCTACTGTCATCATTTTTGTGTAAGTTCTTTTATGGTTCTCAGTTGTTAGAGTTCAGCTGATCCTTAAGTGATATTACGAATTCTGCATCATTGTCTGCATTTTGCATTCTTCAATGTGAAATTTTTGTTACTGTTTCTTACTGCTAGCAGATTTATAAACTGTTGCTTTTCTCTTTAAAATAGAGTTCTGACAACTAGTGTGATTGAGTGCAGAATCTCTATTTAATGCATTTGCAACAGCAGCTTTTTTCAAGTTTGTGGTATTTTCTATTTTTGAGATGAGATATCTTCTTGCAATTTGGAAAGCACGAAGACCAATGAATACTGGTGAAGTTTGGGAGACAATGAGGCGTGAACTATCTGTTCTTTACAGTCATTTCTGTAAGTGATAAGTATCATATATGGATAATGGAAAAATCTTCACAATACTATCCTCGGAAATAGAAATAGTTAATATTTAATTAATTCTTTTGTCATTTTATCTTTTCTAATTTGAAACTTCCTCGTGCAGCTATATAGATTTTTTGTTCTTCTTTACCTTCTCTACATAGGCAATGCTGTTTCTTGAATCATCATCAATGTTTCATATGATTATTTCATATTATGAATGCTAGTATTTACTATGACCTAATTGAACCAAGTATGGATTTGGCAGTAGTTTCTTAGATTTGTCTGAAGCAAGAGCCTTATCAACACTTGTATATATTTAACTGATTATTCTTCAGATATGGTTTTACTACATAAGTGCAATTTGGCTGAAGATTACACATTCTTAAATAAAATTAGAGAGGGATCTATTGGGGCCTTAACCCATAAACCTTGAAACACTCAAAAGAATAAAAACACAAACTACAAAAACAGGAGAATGAACCAAACACCCATAAAACAACTAAGAATCACCTGACACTTGCTCATCGAGGGCAACAGGACGACCTAAATCCAGAAGTCAGAAATCTGAAAATATCACCAGTAGACGCTAACTCTGAACATACATATCATCCCTAGAGGAGACGTGAGAGCAACAAGCCAAGAAAACAGTCAAAACTCCCTCAAGCATTGACAGTAATCGTTCTCATCCCTGTGCAGCAGTGGAGACCTTCTATAGTCTATTGAGTACCTTTGTCTATTGCTTCCTGAGCTTGCAACTGGATCTGCTTGAATTTTGTCTTGCAATCTCTCTGATTCTCAGGTTTCTTCATGGTCAGTAGCATAGATAAAGAAGCAATACCTCCCAGGTAATCTGAAAGAATCTAAGGGGAAGAGAAATCATGAAGCCCAACACTGTCATCATTCCAAAAGATCTTCCACACTACAGAAAATCTTCTTGAGCTGATCAAACAAAAGCATCTGAGAATTGCTTCATATCTGTATGAGCAGAATGACCTGCCACCTATTGAGGGTCAAAAATAGCCTCTGTACTCTGCACCTTACCCTTGGGCAAGAGGGGAAAACCTTTTATTGCTCCATATGGCTGCCATGAAGCCCACCAGAAGAAGCAGAAATCTGGTTAGCCAGAAAACATTCATGGTTCCTCCAGATAAAATCCTCATCAGGCATCACTTGTTTCAGTTCTTATTGTTGCTGTTTAAATAGTTTCTGAATGGAGTTCTTAGAGGAACAACAATCTGACCTCCTGTGTCCAATCTGATTGCAATGGAAACACCTAAAAGACTAGCTTTCTGAATAGATAAACTGTAACCAAATGCCAAAAGAAGAGATAATGCTGATGAAATGCAACAGGGCACAAAAGGTCAACATACATTTAGACCCTGACATAGTTACTCTAAGAGCCATCCAACTCGGAATCAGATTTGTTGAAGATAACAATCTTTGTGCCAGCATTTGTATTATTCTAGTCAATTTGCAAACCAGGGAAGATTTTAGAAATGGATTCAAAATGAAACCTTTGGGAAAGACACTTTATCAAGTCAAAGAAGGGTTGCTAAGAGCATGTAAACAGTCTAAATCTCCCACGAAACTACGGTCCGTTGTCCATGACAAAATCCACTCCTCAACTGAAACAAAGAGGAGAAAAGCCCTTAGAAAGGAAAGGGAAGGAGGGTGTCTGTAGATTAGACTAGGTAAGGTCTGTCTACCTAAGAACCTCCAATCTCTAAAGAGGTCTCAGATATACATTCCTCCTGGAGAAACATCTCAAGTGGCTTTTCTGCTAAGTTGATATGAAAATCCCCCAAGGAAGTAGAATAAGGGGAGCCAAATATGCTGACGACCCAAGACCCTTATGCTTTACACCTTTGTCCACTAGTGAGTCCATCACCTTTCTCTCAAAAATTCCATGGGGGTACCATCTTTAAGTACTTCTTTCATGGTTCACCAACCTCCACATTAGCTCTTTCATTTCAAATTACAAACTTGTCACCTTTACACCAACAACTTCCAACCAATGTTATTGTCACTGTAATGTCCCTCTCTAGGCTAGAGTTGTGGTGGTTGTTAGCCTATCATGGGTTCCCCTGTAGGCTAATGCTTTGGTTAGGGGAACTTTGAAGTATTTATAAATTAAATGCACAATACTTTGAAGTTAACACTTTAATGCATTTAGTTAGTTATTTTAATTATAATCTTTTTATGGAGCCCAAATATGAAATATGAAATATCATAAATACCAATATTTAATTCTTGTGCTTTGTTAAGTGGGTGTTGTGTTTCTAGGGGGTCTCATACGGGTTTAATAATGATGTTCTTTTCCTTCATTTGGTGGTGTTAAAGTAAACTTGAAATTATTTATTCCTCTTAATAGTCATGGGATTAGCGAAGCTTAAATATTTTGATTCTTTTTATAGTTTGGAAGGCAATTGTGGAGAAAAAAAAAAGAAAAGCCTAAGTTTCTCTTGGGACCCCGATGAAGAATAAGGAGGAGAATTTTAGCAGGTCTAGAGTATGCAGGGCTCTGTGAGAGCTTATTTTTCTTGGAGGACACTGTCTTTGGGTGTGGAAGATCACCCCAGGATGGTGAACTAATTGTCTCATTCAGGGACAATATTTGGGTTTCATTTTTAGCTATCTTGGGTGAAATATTTTCAGAGATTTTGTTGGGAGTTGCTCAAGATGAAAATCTTTCAATTTTTTTAGAGTAGGGTTTGGAGATCATTAAGTTTGAATAAGTTTTTGGCCGGTTAATGAGGGTTTCGAAATTGCTTATCCCAGGTCAAGCAGCCATGAAATCACGGGAAAAAATCAACAAAATGTTCGATTAGGGCCTTCTATTTTGCAAATGGTTCTGGGTAATGATTCAAGAGGTTCTTTTATGTTGGCCGAACAGATCTGGGAGCCATATTGAAGTATTATTGCAGCATGTTTTTAATAAAATAAAATCGCTCCTTACAGGTGTGTTGAAATTTCTGCTCGCGTGGGAACAGGACCTTGGCATTAAGTTGTGAGAAAAGGGCATATTTGGTGTGACTTTCCAATTTCTGCTCGCGTGGGAACAGTACCTTGGCATTAAGTTGTGAGAAAAGGGCATATTTGGTGTGACTTTCCATTGTCAACCTAGGGACGAAGTCAATAATACTTGCAGTTGATATTCGGTGGAAGCTCTGAGGGTCAATTCATCTGCATATCCAACACATAAGCATTCCAGATTGGATGTGAGGAACCTGAGTTGGGTTTGGAGGAGAATGGAGTAAGATTTTGCTGATGATTGAAGAACTGGGTGCATTTGGTGAGGAGATTGTTATAATTTCTTTATTTGCTAGGCGCTGGAAGTCTATATGACATATCAGAACATATTAGAACGTGAGTTTACTCAGTTTAAATTGCCACTGTTCAGTACTGAACCTGTGCGTGTGGCTGGAAATATAATTAGAAGAGTGTGGTGGCCATATTGGTGTGCTGATCCTCTTACAAATAAATCAATTCTGTGTGAAGTTCAAACCTGTTCCTTGCAGTCAAATTGAGAGGTTGAAATATTTAGAGAGTGCTGTTGCTGTGAATTATTATTAGATTTATGGTATCTTATATACTGAAAATTGGCAATTAAAGGTGAGGGATATTAGTTTTAGTCCTCTTCTAAATCTGCATTATTATTCGAAGTATATTTATGCTTCAAATATTGTTGAATCTTTATATGCTTATAAGCACAATTAGTTTTTCCAAGCCTATTGCAAATCTGAAAAAGAAAAATTGAAAATAATACATTACTGCTGCAAGTAAATTGTTTGATGAAATGACCATCCATTGAGGGTGGGAAGTGTTGATGTTGTTTTTACGTGCTATGCAACACAAAATAAGACACTAAGTATTCTATCCTCTCTCGAACAAAGACTTCACAAATGCTAAGTTGCGTGATCAAATGGGATGACTCCGAGGTTCTCGAATGTCAGGTCTTGACATGCTCTTGGATATACTGAGTTGTATATGATGTGATATTTCTAGAATCACAAGGTGGACTTACGTTGAATGCTTGAATGCTTTGAATATCGCTGCAACGTGGGATTTAGCTTGATTTGAAAAAAAAGGAAAAAAGGGATAGGGTTTGAGGAAGCGAATCTAATCCTAAGAATGTAAGAGCGATGGACAATCTTTGATGAAAATCAACTAAGCTTTGCTTTGACATGAAGTAAACATCTCTACAAGGCTAGTGTGATCTTCTAGGGATAGCTTTATGATTTTCAAATCACCACTACAAGCATAGATACCTTCAAGGTGAGGCATATCAATGAAAAGGTAGCAATTGAAGTTAAGCCTGGCCAAGATGGATCCAATTGACCATGCAAGACACTTTACCATCAACAAGGTGTTAGTAGTATGGATGTACGAATTTCACCATTGATCATACACAAAGTTCTTCCATTCAATTAACCAAAATTAAAATAAACGAGATGCAGAGATCATGCAAATTGTTGAATCAACATATGAATTTCACCATATCTTCAATTAAGTTTACATGCCTCTTACAACATAGTCTTGGCAACAATCTTCGCCTTCTCTTCCTACTCTACTCTAACTACTATTTGTTGTTGAACTATTGTCTATTAACTATTGACCTTTACATATGAAAGAGGTGGAGCCTTATATAGTGCTTTCATTACAATTGAGTGGTTGAGATTGATTCACAACCAATCGCCAAGATTGAAAGATAGAAACCCTAATTAGGGTTTGTTTTACCCATTACAAAGCATTTAATGCTTGACCACTGACAAAATTACATTTTATGGGACACATGTCCTTCCTTGAAGAATTGACCAATGGATGACGATTGTAGGTCCATCGAACTTTGTGCCCATGTGGTAGTTATCTCTTTTGATGGATGAGTCAGTTTATTGAATTTGGATGCCTTAGCTTGAAATGATATGACTGGATAAGTGATGACTGGGCGCCATCTTAGCTTGATTGATCTTTGTAAATCATCACAAGTGTGGACGAATGAGGCATATCTCTTGATCCTCAACATTTCTAAGAGCTCGATGTGATGATGACTTTGCTCATGTCAATCTTCTAACTTTGTTTAACTCTTCTGAAACTATCTCCTATCTTGATCATTTCTGCCTTAGAGCTTTCATCTGGCTATATTGGCAATGATTCTTGGATTTCAGAAGGAAATTCAAGATTGTGAAAATTCCTTCGTTGAGTGCTTGATGCTGATGCTTATGCTTGATAAGGTTGGTGTGATAGAAGCCTTCTTTATTCGAAACCTTGAGCCTTTCATCCTAGATGTTGTCGAGCTCCATTTTGATATCTCCTTCTTATGTAGATCTTCATGTTGAGGTCTCAAGTATCTTGAAATATGAATGTTGTCCATCTTCACATCGTTGTCCTCTTGTATCCACTTCCTTGAATTGCCTTGAGCTGATCCCTTGTATGTAATAAATCACTTTCAAATGGTGGAACTCTTCCTTTATGTCTTATGATTGCTTGCATCAAACCTGGAAAAGATAAAAAACACGGTAAACCTTGGAAGAAAGATGAAACCTGAAGTTGATTATGATACAAATTGAAAATCCTTGCATTCAAATCCACTTGATATCATTGACAATTGCTCCATAAAAACTCTCTCTACAATCTGGAAATGAATTTTCTGATCATGAAAACATCTGATTTTAAGTCTGATTTTGTGTCTCATGCCCGATTTATGTCTGATTTCTCACTTCATGTCTTAGTTTCCATTGCTTAAGACCTGATGAATTCTCTTTGTGCTTGAATAAGATCACTGCCCTTAGAAGGTAAATTTGCTGATAATTACTGTTGATCAAATGAAATGATCAACCTATCTCTTATAGGCATCAAAAGGATACATCGTTTGATCCAATTAGGCCGACTCTAATCACTAAGTTCAAATTCAAATGAAATGTTTCTCTTAAATCGAAGTGGGGCCTTTGCAAATTGTATTTATTCAAATCACATGTCAAAGCCGTGTCTTGTCTTTGCTAAGGGAGGTCTCAAATCTCTATGTTGCACTTTGTCATTGCCCAAGGAAGATGCAAAATCTTATGTTGCCAATATCCTTAGCTCAAGGATGCTTGAAATTCTTAAGGGGTGATATCCTTAGCTCAAGGATGATTGAAATTCTTAAAGGGGTTATATCATTAGCTCAGGGATGATATGAAATTCTTAAGGGGGCGATATCCTTAGCTCAAGGATGATTGAAATTCTTAAGGTAGTGATATCCTTAGCTCAGGGATGATTGAAATTCTTAAGGGGCCGATATCCTTAGCTTAGGGATATAATATCCTTAAGGGGGCGATATCCTTAGCTCATGGATACAATACCCTTAGGCAAGGGATGTAAATGAATTCCTTCTATCGCACTTTTCCATAGGCAAAAGAAATCGCACAATGTTAAATCGCTCTTTCCCTTTGGTAAAGGAACTGACTCATCTCTTCAATTCGTTGATCAAGCTAGGCAAAGGAAATGTGATTTGGTTGTTGACTTGGATGACCATAGGAAATAAAATTCTGTAAGTCGCATATTTAACATGGCAATGGAAGTTATTTTGCTTCGATCGCTACTTAGAAGTGTCAAAGGAAATAGCCCTCAGCCCGATGGAAGGAAAGGTATGAAGTGGGGTAAGATGGAAGGAAAGAAGGTGAGTAATAAAGGAAATAAAGGGTGTAAGGATGGGATGTTAGGAAATGGGGAAGGTCAATGAGATGGTTAAGAGGTGATAAGTGAAGAAAAATGAAGGAAGATGGAGGGATAAGGGATGGAAGATAGAGGGCGAAGGAAGAAGGATGGGTGGAAGGTAAAGGATATGGGGTGAAATGGAGGGAAGTGAGGGGAAGTAGAAATGTAGGATGGATGAAGAATGGGAGATGAAAGCATGTGCTAAGGGAAGGAAAAGGAAAGTGAGGATGGGAGATTGTGAAGTGGAAGGATGAATGTCAAGGGAAGGATGGATGAGAGGAAAGAAGGTGAAGAGAATATGGAAGGAAGTGGAAGGAAATGGAAGTAGAAAGCAAGGCTGGATAGAAATGGTAGGAGATAGAATTGGGAATGATCAGAGTATGGGCATCCATCGACAATGTTGGGAGAGGCAGGTCAGAGGATTAGGAGGGCAAAGGAAGTGTCGTCAATGCTTTGGTTGCTTATCTAGGCAATCAAAGGAAATTTTTATGCCTTAGCCAAATTTAGCATTTCATTTCCATTAAAGCAAGCAAAGGATGTAAATCATTCTTTTTGTAAGCCTTGAAAACTGACTGACCTTACTTCATCTAGAGAGAGAGACTTGATTGATTATCTTTTGACCAACTACACCTCGTCCAAGTGAAAGGCAAATAGCAAAAGACAAACTACCAATGGCTAAGCTAAGACAGCTAACCTAGAAAGCGAAAAAGTGGGGGTCCCCATTTGCAATGGGGCGATGTGTGAAAACTTCACAACAAGAAGAAGGTGCAAAAAAATTGATCCAGAATTAGGCTAGCACATTCTAGTGGTATCAAAGCTTTGTTTGATTTCATGTAGCATGTTGGGATGAGTGATATGTCCTAGCATGCTTAACTATTATCTCATAAGGCCAAAGTCAAATCCAGACCTTGAAAATCAACCTGAGAAGAATCAGATTTGGGATTTAGGTGAAGGGAATATGGGGGTGATAGGGATCACAGGGACCACATTGATCCTAACTTGAGGGATGTTCTTAATGATCTTGTTAGAATACAATGGGATACACAACAAAGTATAGTGCATTTGGCAGATTTATTGGCACAATAGTTGATTGGAAATAACAATAACCATAACAACAACCATGGCAACAATAACAGAGGGAACAATGGAAACAATGGTGCTATTGGGCAAAACTCAACAAACAGTGGGATTGACCAGCAGCGTACCTTTAGTGGGACTACTAATTTTAAGCCTCTTATGCCTAATTTTAACCAAAGGAATAACATTCCAGCAGACAATGAACTATTAGAACCAGAGTATCATGCACAAGTTTGGAGAGATTGGAATGGAATGGATGATGAATTCGAGGTTGCAATGTCATTTCCTTAGTATTTAGTCTTCAAGGAGAGAACTAGACCACGTAGAGGTGGAGGTGGTAGACGACATAATCAGGAGTTACATAGGAAAGTGGGTAAATTGACCATTCTTTACTTTGATGGTTCTAGAAAAACAATTGCAAGAGCTTGGGTATAGAAGTTGGACACTTTCAGCTCAATACAATGGCTGAAGATGAAGCCATTGAGTATGCAACCTTTCATTTAGAGGAAGTGCTCATGAATGGTGGCACCATGGACTCATTACCTTGGGCCATGATCAGATTGTTTCTTATGCAGCTTTTACAGAGAGACTAATAGAGAGATTTGACAAGAAGGATCCTAAATTACACTTCAAAGACTTGGCTCAATTGAAACAATGGAGTTCTATGTACATGTACATAGCAGATTTTCAAAGGTTTTTAGGGATGTTCACTGATATATCTAAAAGAAGGTTGGTTGTGTTGTGACATTTTCACACATTGCACCATTGCAAATGGGGACCCCCTACTTTTTAGGTCCTCTTGGTCTTTGGGTTGTGTTTCTTTGGGTCTTTTCGCAGCAAATGCTTCGATCTCCCTGGTCTGCAAGTGTATTGGTGAAATTTGATCAAGTTTGCAAGTCATTTGAGCAAATTTGGCTAAGTTTGCAACTCGTTTGGTCCATTTTAGGGTTTTGCCCTTCATACTTAGATTTGAGGTCTTTTCTTTAGGGTTTTGAAAAGACTGAACATTGCATTGGAATCGGGACCCTTTAACGAAGCTGCCATTGAAATTTGAGTAAATTCTGAGCAACTTTCTATTTTTAGAAAGTTCTTATTTTTTAGGGAATTTCATTGCCTCTCGGATTGTCATTATTTTGCCAAAATTCATACTCACTAATTTTAGCAATTTCTATTTTTAGTAAGTGTCATCCTTACCCAGTTTGCCCTAATTTTGATGTTTTGAAGTACTTACTATTTTTAGTAAGTCTATTTTTGGCAGGTTCTTCATAGGCAGGGGTCCGGACATTGAAGACTGAACATTCTTGAAAATCCATGGCTAAATCCGGAAAGTTGAAAAAGCAGATAGTTGATGAAAAAATGTCTGTCTAGATTCTTTCTTGACGTGGAAAAAGCACGAAAATCTTCTGACGCAGGAAAGATCACTTCAAAATCCAAAAATGGCATTCCAAATCTGGAAAGATGAAAATTGCAAGTCTGGAGGAAAATTAAGCAAGACTTCCTTCACCCCAAGTGGAAGGAAGTCCACATAGGGAGTGCCAAAGTGAGGTCATGGAGGAATTTTCCTCCTTGACCAAAATTCCTTCACCATGTGTTTCTAGCGCTCAAGCATAGGAGGTGGGCGCCAAATAGAGGGTGTGGAGGAATCTTCCTCCAACCCAAAATTCCCTCACCATGTCAAATCAACGCCCATATCTAGGTAGGGAGCGACAAAGCAAGGTAAGGAAGGAATTTTCCTTCCAAGGTGAAAATCTTGCATCATATGACTTTAGCGCCCAGGAGTGAGTGTAGAGCGCTAGACTGAGGGTTAGGAGGAATTTTCCTCCTCAAGCAAAATTCTTGAAGGACATGAAATTGGCGCCCAGGCAGAGATGGAGAGCGCCAAATCGGGGGTATGGAGGATATTTTCTCCAAGTGCAATTTTCTTGCTTAGGGTGAAATTGGTGCCCAGTTTAGGAAAGGAGCGCTAGGCAGGGGTAAGGAAGGAATTTCCTTCTTGGTGATGAATTCCTCCACTTGATGAAATTGGCATTGAAAGAGGGGCATGGAAATTAAGTCAAGGAAGAATTCAAAATTCCTTCCTCAGGAAGAAAATTCGCCCAAGGAACAAAATTCCTGAAGAAATTTCAAGGCAAAGGTAATAATTGATCAAGGAGAAAGAATTCTCTCTCTCGAATTTCGAAGCTCAAAATGGAAAAAATTCCTAAAAAATAGGAAAGGTGATGAATTGATCAAAAATTTCTTCCCAAGGAGAAAATTACACCCAAGATGAAGAAATTCCAAGAAAGTGAAAAATTAACTAAGTGTTGGAAATGCTTTCCTTTAGGACAAAATTCTTGGAAAAAGTGAAAATTTGACTGTTAGAAATTCTTTCAAGGAACAAATTTCCAAAATTTCCAAAATTTCTTCTCTAGCTCAAAATGTGACCAAGGTTGGAAGCAAGATGTGAAAATCAAGGTTCGAGAAGAAAAGTTCAAAACTGAAACTGAAATTGCAAGCAAAAAAAGGGGGGGGGGTCTCCATTTGCGATGGGGCGATGTGTGGAATGGTCACAATAGGATGGTGTGGCTTTGGTCTATTGGGCAGTTCTATATGGATTTACATAAAATGGAAATGGAATTCAAATTGGTAGGTAAGAAATTTTTACTTAGAGGCATGACCAATGGTGGCCTTCCAATTGTGTACTTTAAGAGAATGGAGAGACTACTCAAGCAGTAGTAGGTGGAGTGGGTAGTAGAGTGCATGATTTTGTCTTCAGAGATGGAGCAATAGAAAAGGAGTTACCTTCCTGATGTTGAGGCTTTGTTGTCTAAGCACAACAAAGTGTTTGGTAGCATACCTATTGGGAGATCTCTTGATCGTGGGATTGAGCACATCATTGAGCTAGAGGAGGGTACCAAACCAATTATTACTACATCATACAGGCATCCAAAAAGGCACAAGGATGAGATAGAGAAGGGCATCAAAGAGTTGATTGAGTTGGGACACATAAGGCCTAGTAAGAGTCATTTTGCATCTTTAGTGGTGTTGGTAAAAAAGGATGGTACAATGAGGATGTGTCTTGACTATAGGGTTTTCAATAGGAAAACCATCAAGATTAGGTATCCAATCTGACGCATTGATGAGTTGATAGATGAGTTGCATGGTGTATGTTACTTCTCCAAAATTGATTTGAAATTGGGTTATCATCAAATTAGAGTTAGAGAGGAGGATGTGGAGAAGACAACTTTTCGTTGTCACTTTGGGCATTATGAGTTCTTGGTTATGCTTTTTGGCTTAACCAATGCACCAGCTACTTTCCAATCTTGAATGAATAGGGTGTTCAACAAACAGCTTCGTAAGTTTGTTCTCATATTTTTTGATGATATATTGATATATAGCAAGACATGGAAGGAGTGCATGAGGCACTTGGAAGAAGTGCTAAGCATTTTTGAGAGAGAGTCCCCATCGACCAAGGAGTCAAAGTGTGATTTTGGGATGATAGAGTTACTTTACCTTGGTCTATTAAAATGTCACCATTTATGGCCTTGTATGGTTATGAGCCTCCTAGCTTTATAGATTTATTGTTTGGGGACAAAAGAGTACCTAATGCAAAAGATTTGTTACAGCAGAGTCAAGACACTATGAAATCCCTAAAGGAAAATTTGAAACAAGATCAAAATCAGCAGAAGGAGTATGCAGATCAGCATCACATTGAGAGGACTTTTGAGGTGGGTGACATGGTCTATCTAAGGTTGCAGCCCTACAAGCAATCCACACTCAAGAAGAGTGGATCAGAGAAAGTTGAAGCCACGTTTCTATGGCCCATTCAAGATCTCGATAAGGATTGGGGAAGTGGCTTATGAGTTGGAGTTACCAGCAAACAGTATGGTGCATAATGTTTTTCATCTATCTCACCTCAGGAAGGCATGGACATAATGTGATTCCTTCTTTCGAGCTGCCACCATTGGATGAAGAAGGGAAACTAATTCTCATTCTCGAGGCTATCATTGACACCAGAGAATGTACTCTTAGGAGGAGGGTTATCAGAGAATATTTGGTAAAATGGAAAAACTTACCAGTTGAGGATGCTACGTGGAAGAATGAGCAGATCTTGCAGCACCCAAAACTGAAATTGCTTGAGGACAAACAATCTGGGGGAGGGAGGACTATAATGTCCCGTCTCTAGGCTAGAGTTGTGGTGGTTGTTAGCCTATCAGGGGTTCCCCCATAGGCTAATGCTTTGGTTACATAGACTTTGAAGTATTTAATTAATTAAATGCATAGTACTTTGAAGTTAACACTTAAAAGCATTTAATTAATTATTTTAATTATAATCTTGTTATGGAGCCCAAATATGAAAATATGAAATATATGTCAATATTTAATTATGCTTTGTTAAGTGGGCATTGTGTTTCTAGGGGGAGGCATAAGGGTTTAGTAATGATGTTCTTTTCCTTCGTTTGGTGGTGTTAAAGTAAACTTGACTCGGACTCGACAAGGCCGACTCGGACTCGGACTCGGGACTCGGCATTAGACTCAGGAAAGTGAAAAACTCAAGAAATTTAGAGATTTTTAAAGATTTAAAACTTGTTTCAGGCACCCTTTATTGAATACACCTTAAAGACACAATAACATCATCAAACTCGGCTCATTTGATTACATACACAAGTATACATCAATCGCATAAGCATAAACGCAAATTGTAGCTGAAGGAAATAACAAACATAGATATATAAATATTGTCAAATGTATACAATACTACAAAACTCATGGAATAAAAAATCCATGTCATCATATGATCATCATCAAATGTTTCATACAAATACCAAAGGTAAATACAACTACAAGCCTATGGATCAGAGGAGCCTGCACCCTCTGGCCCCGGCCCCCTGCGAAGGCGTCTAAGGTAGGTCCTGGATGATTCGACAGCCATAGCCGCTCCCCGTGACACCATGCCATGCTCACCAACATCAGGAACATCCGTGTCACTATCTGCCTCTGAATCTCCTGTTTGTGCTCGTGCTCTCCGCTCCTCCTCTGCCATGGCTATAGTCTCAGCCTCTATATCTACCTGGTCAATCCAATCAGTGTCAGACTCAGAGGTTAAATTTTCCTTCTATCGACGTAGTTTCCCCCCATATTTTTCGATGGGGGTTTGGGGGCAGCGACCCTTGCGAGGCCAAAAAAACTTATTATTTAATAAAGCCGTTGGGTGTTATTTTTCTATTGGCTAGCATGTTGTAACCCTAATTTTTCTGATTCTCAGGCGGAGGTTGTAGTGAACAAAGATGATACCATTCATTTTAAAAAAGCTTTTTAAAAGGTTTTTTTTTGTCATTTTACTAACCCAGCCAGTAGCCGAGTTTAGGGCTCAGGACTTGCCGAGTTTGGCGAGTTATGAGCCAAACTTGCCAACTCGGCTAGTTTGGCGATTTTGCTCGCCAGACTCGGATGAGTCCGAGTCTGAGTCCCAGAGACTCGGACTCGGACTCGGACTCGGACTCGCCGAGTTTAGGCGATTCATGGCGATTCCCGTTTCTATGCTCTTAATAGTCATGGGCTTAGTGGAGCTTAAATGTTTTGATTCTTTTCAGGTTTGGAAGGCGATTGCGGAGAAATAAAAAGAAAAGCCTATGTTTCTCTTGGGAGCCTGGTGAAGGAGGAGAATTTTTAGCAGGTCTAGAGTATGCAGGGCTTTGTGAGAGCTTATTTTTCTTGGAGGACATTGTCTTCGGGTGTGGAAGATCACCCCAGGATGGTGAATTAATTGTCTCATTCAGGGACAATATTTGGGTTTCAATTTCAGAGATTTTGTTTGGGAGTTGCTCAAGATGAAAATATTTCAATTTTTTTAGAGTAGGGTTTAGAGATCATTATCTTTGAATAAGTTTTTGGCAGGTTAATGAGGAATTCGAAATTGCCTATCCCAGGTCAAGCAGCCATGAAATCACGGGATAAAATCAACAAAATGTTCGATTAGGGCTTTCTATTTTGCAAATGGTTCTGGGTTATGTTGGGCGAACAGATCTGGGCAGCCATATTGAAGTATTATTGCTGCATGTTTTTAATAAGATAAAATCGTTCCTTATAGGTGTGTTGAAATTTCTGCTCGTGTGGTAACAGTACCTTGGCATTAAGTTGTGAGAAAAGGGCATATTTGGTGTGACTTTCCATTGTCAAGCTGGGGACGAAGTCAATAATACTTGCAGTTGATATTCAGTGGAAGCTCTGAGGATCGATTCATCTGCATATAGAACACATAAGCATTCCAGATTGGATGTGAGGAACATGAATTAGGTTTGGAGGAGAATGGAGTAAGAGTTTGCTGATGACTGAAGAACTGGTTGCATTCGGTGAGGAGATCATTATAATTTCATTATTTGCTAGGCGCTGGAAGTCTTTATAACATGTCACAACATATTAGAACGTGATTTTACTTGGTTTAAATTGCTGCTGTTCAGTACTGAACCTGTGCATGAGGCGGGAAATATTATTTGAAGAGTGTGGTGGCTATATTGGTGTGCTGATCCTCTTACAAGTAAATTAATTTTGTGTGAAGTTCAAACCTGTTCCTTGCAGTCAAATTGAGAGGTTGAAATATTTAGAGAGTGCTGTTGCTGTGAAACATTATTATATTTTCTGGTATCTTATAGACTGAAAATTGGTAATTAATGGTCAGGGATATTTGTTTCAGTTCCGTTCTAAATCTGCATTATTATTTGAAGTATATATATGATTTAAATATTGTTGAATCTTTATATGCATAAGCACAATTAGTTTTTCCAAACCTATTGCAAATCTGAAAAATAAAATTGAAAGCAATGCATTACTGCTGCAAGTAAACTGTTTGATGGAATGACCATCCACTGAGGGTGGGAAGAAGGTGCAAAAGATTTGGTCCAGAATTAGGGTAGCACATTCCAGTCACAAAGCTAGCAAGGTTGCATATTCATTGATGCCTCCAAAGTTACCCTTTAGTTTCCAATGATTCTTTCCCACAATGAATTGCCTCTCTTCCAAAGCCTTATATCTCATTTCTTTCCTATGTAAAATATGCTATGGCTCACCCAATTCACTATTTAGGGAAGCGTCTAGCATTCTTGGAGCGAACGATAAATAAATAAACAATGGAGATGTAAATGAAATCTGGGTGGCCAGCTTCACATCTCAAATATGCACTCCAATTGGGATGTCCAAGGCAATAGCATGAATTCTATTAAATTTATTATTTGTTCCACAAATTTTCAATCGTTCTGCACACCTACGAATCTTGTATGAATTTGCCAGGGATTGGTTATGTGTGTTGTCATCTACAAAACCAATATTTGCCTTAGGATTTTTGTCTTAGGTTGAGTAGCTAAATAATAGCTTAGACTCCTAAAGAAGGTACACCAAAATAAATAACTAAGAATGAATTAAATGAATCTCCTCTTCCTCCTTTTATAACTCCTTGTGGAACTTAACAAAAGTTATTATAAAAATTACTTTTTCAATAATAATCCTTCAATTCCATTAAAGTGAGTTTATTTTATTATTTACTTTTTTCAAGAACTTAAGTCACTTAAAATTAACCATTATAAGTAATTCTTTTAATTCACCATTTAACAACTTAAAGATTTTTTTGATTGATAACATTGGGAATTTTTATCGTGACCAAGGTCAGATGAGGCCACAAACGATGGACCCCCTCCCTGGTATGAATGCACAAGAGTCCAAACCCGAGAGCATGGTAGCCCAACAAGGACATAGAGCCTGCAAGCAGACCAGCCCAGCGAGGGTAAGGAGAACAATCACAAATGCCTACAAAGTCACCTAGCATGAATGCCAACAACAACAATGCTAAAAGTCTAATTCTTGAGCACTTTGGATCAGCAAAGGTATAAGGTTGCAATCACAATGGCCTAGTAGGGGTTTGGACCTTGTTGGCCACAACAGTGATGCCACCACTTAACCATCACACTATGGGATGAACTCCTTTAACAACTTAAAATTTAATAATAATAAATTATTTTTTGCACATCTACCCAAAGTTGTGAAAAATATATAAATAGCATGAAATCAAATTTTGATATCGCTAACATACTCTAAAGCTCATAGAAAATTCAAATTAATGAAAATTGATTCTTTCCAAAAATAGAATACTCCAAGAAATGTGGGAAGCACCTTGAAGCTGAAACTACTCCCAAAAAGAACCAGCGGATTCAACTTGATCTCTTGAACACAATTTCGCATTTTGAAAAAGGTTGGCACTCTCCAAGAAAGTTGGAGCTTCTAAAGATGTTGGAAAGGCTATAAAAAGGGGACATTACAGTCCTCCCTTCCCCAAGATTGCTTCTCCTCAAGAAATCTAAATCTGTATGCCAATTCCAAGATCCCAAATGAATTTGAATAATGCTCTACCACAACTTTGTTGCACCATTCTGATTCAACTACAATCTTGTCTTTCTTTTTCATTATGAAGTAGACTACCACTCATATAAATTCCTGGATCCTGTTGTGACCTTTTAACACATCACCCCATTGAGAATGGGGACCCTCCTTGTTTTCTGCTTTCTAGGGTTTTTGTTAGAGCCTCGTAACCCTTCCCAACACCATTTTGTCAATTTTGAAAGGTCCAAGTTTTGGAAGTCATAAGTCAGTCTGTGGAAGCGATGGTTAGAACATAGTCTAGACACCGTCGATGTGCCTAGAAAATCCGAAGGACGAAGATTGCAATTGATTTGGGTCGATTTGAACAACTTTCTATTTTTGGAAAGTATTGCTTTTTGCTTTTTCCTATTTTTTAGGAAGTTTTGTTTTTGGCACTTCAAGCACGATCCTCGAAATGGCTTTTTTTTGGAAAGTTTTTTTCTGTTGTTTAGGGATGTTTGCTTTTTCAATTTTTTGGATCTAGGGCTTGCACTTTTGGCTCTGAGTTATATTGAAAATGATTGAGAATTCCTCTCAAAGTTCAAATTTTGTCCTAAAAAGCTAAGTTCCTAGATTTTAGGGATCCAGAGGAATTTAGTGGATAAATGGTGTATGAATTTCAAATTTCAAGAAGATTCGAGTTGAAATGTATAAGTTATGAAGATTTAGAATTTAGTTCTCATGGAGATCAAGTGTCTTCAAATCCGCCTAGGACTAGTTTGCAAAGTGGAAGACATCTCATGAAGTCCACCCTGTATGGTGCATACCTTCTTCCAAGTTCGCCTGCTCATGGTGCACAACTTTGATGAACTCTGCCATGTATGAGGTGCATAAGTGCTATGAAGTCCGCCTAGAGATGTGTGAGCATGGTCAAGGTATCAAGCAAGTCCACCCTCATGGTGTGTGCTAAGGGTATCAAGATTGATCAAGTCCGCTTGCCTATGGGAAGCAAATCACATAAAGTCCGCCCTCACCTTGGTGCATAGTTGTCATGGAGTCTGCTTGGAATCAATGCACAAGATTGATCATGTCCGCTTGGTCATAGAATGAATGAAGTCCGCCTTGGAAGGGACTTAGCATGGTCACAAAGAGAAAGAAGTCTGCCCATGTAAAGGGGAACAAGTCTAATGAAGTCCGCCTAACAACAGAGATACACCACTCCCCTCAAGTGTGCCATATGGCAAGTGCAAAGATGTGATAAAGTCCGCTTTGAAGCATGAAAGGAGGGAAAGAAACAAAAGAAGTCCGCCCTAGGGAGATGGTGTGTGGTGAAAGAAATCAATGAAGTCTGCCCTCCTATAAGGGAAAGAAAGTTGCCAAGTCCGCCCCTATACTTGCAACATGGAATAAATCACATGAAGTCCGCCCTGCTCATTGGGAAAACAATTGCTGAAGTCCACCTTAGCCAAGAAAGGAAACAATTTGAAATTGTTTGTCATGAAGAATAAATCCTTCAAAGTTCGATTTGGAGACGAGAATAGAAAGTTTTGAAAGATCAAATGAAGTTGCTAAAATATGAAAAAATTTGAAAGATAAATTCAAACTTAACGAAATCAGAACTTTCTTAAGTGATTCAACTCAACTCAAATTCAAAATCAAAAGTTTCTTAAGGATCAAATCAAACTCAAAATGAAGATAGAAGCTGCCTTTAAAGGACCGAGTTCAACTGAGCATCAAAATTGGAAACTTTCCAAGAGACTCAAATTGAGTTCATTCACTGAATGTCCAGGTTCAATGTATGAAGGTCAAATTAGAAACAAATCAAGTTCGATTTAGGATGCATGAGCTGTATTTCTAAGTGCAAAATTCAAACTCTTTCAAGGTTTTATATTTATAATGAAATGCTCATTCATTTCATTCATGATGAAGTTCAAACTTGAGAGAGAAAGTTGAGTAGTTCTTGAAGAGTTTTTGTGCAGGTTTTGAAGGTTTTCAACAAGATGTTGAAGGTTTAGACACAGTTTTGAAGAACATTTTCACAATATTTCGAAGTGCAACCTCTGATTTTTCATCACAAACAGAATTTCTCCCTTCTTTTGTATTCTTTTTGAAGGTGAAATTTGGTTTCAAGGGCAGATTATCAGGTTTCCCAATCTGATTTTTCAAAATTTTTCAAGAGAAAGAACTAATCAACTGCATTTTCCTTTCCTTCTTTCTTATTTTCTGTCCTTTGAACTAGGTTTTGATGCATACTTAGTTGAAATTTGGACTTAGTTTTTTGTTCTTTGGTTTGATTTTGATCAAAATCAGACCCAAGGTTCCCAAATTTGGTCACATTTCTGGGTTTTCCTAAGGTTTTTCAAGAGTATTTGAGTGTTGAAAACCCTTTCAAAATGCTAAGTGTTGAAAAAAGAGAGTAAAAATCAGAATACACGTAGCTGCTAAAATTCCAAATCTCCACTTAAAATACAGATTCTAACTTAATTTTGTTTAATCCTTGCACATTTGGATGACCTCGGGAGTTGGACCATCATGCAAAGTCCAGATGAAGTTCCAGGTTGATAGTGATTCCCCTCCGGAATTGAAGATGAACTCGAAATGGAAGCAGGTTGGAGATATCAACCTTGGGCACATCAATATTCGGGAGTTCAAGAAGAGGATGCACGACACGGATACACGGTTACCCACTCCAATTGCACATAAAATGATGCGAAATGGGATAGTGCAGGCTGCTGGTTTCCTTCCAGCAGTTCAGTGTACTGAATTGATTGAAGAATGCTTCAAACATTATAACCCAGAGAATAGAGAAATAGTTGCTCTTGATGGCAGAGTGCTTACAAATATCGGTGAAGTAGCAATCAGAGAAGCCTTCTGGATCCCTAAATACCACAACACCGGTCTATATGACCAGGGTTGAAGCAACACAACTATACAAGGATAATACATAGGAGTATGAGGTTAACATCAACCATTCATGGTTGGAGAAGCCTAGAAAAAGTGTTTCAAAGATGCCTAAGACCCTTCTCAGGCCTTATTTCAAAGAGGACTATGGAGACCTCATTGTCTTATTAAACAGGGTTATGGGCAGCCAACAAGGTGCTCCTTTCGAACCATGGATGTACTATTTTATCCATGAGGTGACTACTGGTGTTAAGATGATAAATTGGGCAAAGATCATAAGTGACAATTTAGATGATCAGTTGAGAAACCTAGAAAAGAATGGAACATTTTATATGAGTTCCTATTTGATCTACTCCTTAGCCAGAACATACAGGTATAGAGGCCTTGTGTGTAGAGGAGCTATTGGAAATAAAGAGAACCAGTTCGTTGTCTACAATTGTTATCCACAACTACACCTAGAGGAGAAGTTTTATTTAAAAAGGGTCAATGATGCATTCCTTATGCATATCACGAGAACTCTTCAGGGAGGTCTTCATCAACAACTATCTCAAGAGTGAAAAGATTTGATCAGCAAGTTTGGGCATTGGTATATCCAATATCCTAGGTTCACCTACTTGAGGATCCAAGGATTCTCTGGACCCCCGTACAAATTGCCCATGTTTCCCACAAACAGAATGGTACTACTTGAGGTAGTAAGATAGTTGGAAAACTTTGTGATTGTGCAAAGAGGGAAACAAAAGACATGAGTGTCTTTTCCTCTAGATATCGGAAAAGGGTTGGAGACTTGTCCATCAGCCCAAGCTGCTACACATGCCGACAAAGATATTCAATGGTACCCATTCTTCCATTATCAAGCAAGGAGTCATTTCGATCCTTTTCATCGGATGGGACAGGTTAATGGAGAGAAGTTTGAGCATAGGTTGGACCTTGAGGGCTATTGGGCCAACACCGTTGATAACTTCGAGATAAGAAAGAGATTCTGGTCTAGAATCCCATTGAACTTGATCAGGGCATGTGAAGTCTTCTGAGTGGCAGACCAACTTGAGGAAGAAAATGAATATGAACAACCACATTTTGCTAAGCTGAAAAACGGGCCTCTTGCTCTAGTTGATTGGACATATTTTAAAAGATCTGACCTAGGAGATCTAATGAGGCTTGTGATCGAATACTCCAAATGGTGGGCAGCTTAGAGAACAACAGAGCGCAAAGCAAGGAATATCACCCTCACTTATGATCTCATGGGGACTGATGAGTCCATGTCTTCTAATCACTGTGTGACATCTAGCGGTCCAAGGAATCCAAAAAGTGTTGGATCGAGGAAGAGGAAGAAGCGCATTGAGAACTCAATAAGGGCAAAAGGAAAGAAGATTACTGGAGAGGTAGATGTGAGTAGACGACAAAAGTCAAATGAAGTTCATTCAACTATAAGCGCTTCATCCACTAGTCCGGTTAGAATTTTGATCGATGAGCAAGAGTTAGATAGTGAAATGGGAGGCAACGAGATGAGGGTTCCTTCTCCCATAATTGAGAAACCAATTTAGGAACCAATTCAAGAGCCCATTTTCACTAAGGTTGTAGAAGTTGAGAACCCTGAACCTGAGACAAAATTCCTAGATGGCATAAACTTTGTGTCTAATGGAATTAAAGATAATTTTGATGAAAGTGGTATAGAATAGTCAACTATCCTTGATTGGTTGAAGGAGAGGATCAAAACTAAGGTTCTTGAGAATGTTCACCAGGCAGATAACACAACAACTTTCTTGGCTGAATTGAATAAACCAAGTGAAATGAGACCACCCAAGCCAGCCAAAAAGTTTTCTTTGATTCAAAGAAACATTGCAGGATTCAGATTAGTTTAGGTAGTAGTACCTAAAATAGGTAAAACTCAGGATGATATCACTCCTGAGGAATATGAGGTCACTACCATAAGTCTGGGTAAGACCACTAAGATCCAAGAGGTCCAGGAATTTGATGATTCTTGCAATACCATTAAGGGGAGGTTAAACAAAGAAAGTCAAGAAGAGAAAGAAGTTAGAGGCTGAGATTGAGCAATGGAAGAAATATGTCTAGCACCTAACAAATCCTATTGATCGAGAGGAGGTACCAGTTACTCCACCTACGCCCCTTCCACAAGAATCGATGCAAGACTATGAGGATATGAGAACAACTTTCAGAGAAGTCACATGATGGACTTCTAATGCCTCAGAGCATACTGACATACTTGTTGAGAACCTAGTTTTGGCATATGACTCCACCTCTTCCTTATTGAGCAGAATCTAGGACATACCTGAAGCTTGGGAAGATATTGAAGATATACGGAACAAAATGATCCCATGCTTGAAGACCATTAGAGGGCTTTCCCAACAAGATCTAGTAGATGGAAAGGTTACGTGGTGACATATATGACTTCAACACTTGGTACTTTGCTTTGACAACTAGAATGGAATCTCTAAAGAAATTAGAGGCTAAATGTTTGGAGATAGAAAAAGACTATCAGAGGTATTCAGGACAAGGTCTTCCTCGTAGCAGCTGAGATATCGCAGAAAGATGAAGTGCGAGAGAAACATTTACGTGTAGAGAATCTGAGGGCCAAGATTCAAGGGAACTTCTTCAAAGTTTCAGGGCAGATTCTCAAGGATGATCTCAGCAGGATTTCATAGGCAGCTGACTGGGAGAACACTCTCACCACATGTACCGATGACGTGGACATGGTTGATTATCGAATTGGCATCTTGCCACATGTCACCATGGAGGAAGTTCGATCGCTTGCGTCTAGATACATTGAATTTGCAACTTCCAGAAAGGAAACTAGACGCCCACTTCACTGAAATTAGCAGTTGTGCCTCTTGTCTTGTTTTCTCTTGTTCAAACTAATAGAGTTTTAGGAAACCGTAATTAGGGTTTTGATCTTTCAATCTGGGCCCTTGATCATTGTTTGATCTTGGCCGTTCAAAACTTTTGTGTGCCTATATAAGGTTTCCTCCTCTCATTTGGAGAGTGAGGTTTTTGAAATATTGTTGCGAGAGGTCATTTTTTGATAATATATTGCTTGTGTGCTTCTAGGCTTTGTAATCTCTATTATCTGAATGATTAGCAAGGTTTTCAATTTCTTCAACACAATAGTTTAGAATTTACTTTATTTTGTTTGATGAATGCAATATTTGATAAGTATTGATTCGTGGTGCATCTTCACTCATACTTTTGATTAACAGATGATTTTTGTTCATTGTGTAAAGTTAGTCTGAGCTTTCCTTTGTGTATGCTTAACTTCCGATCATAAGCACATCCCTTGAAGATTGCATCTGGTTTGTGTAGTTGTCCTAAGCGAGGCGAAGCAAAGTGTGGTTATTGAGGTCACCTAGTCAATACTGTCTCTTGAATTCTTAGGAGTAGAATAGACCTTTTGAACCCTTATCCTTTTTACGCCCTTTTTTGAAAGTCTAAATCCAAAAATCCAAAATAAATAAATAAAGAGAAGAGCATCAATTGTTAAATTTGTCTAAGTCCTAAGATTGTGAACAATTCAAGTGCAAGTCCCTTTGTGTATTACCACCATATCACAATGCCCATTGAGCTTATCCACATGTCAAGACCTGACAAAAGAAACCTTGGAATCGCCGTATGATCTTCTCGCAATCTTAGCATAAGCGATGATTTTTCAAGAGAGGATAGAGTGTCTTTGGACATTTTATTCTAAGTTTGGTGAATGATAAAACACACACCAACAAATCCCAAACCCAAATTTGGAGTTTTCCATTGCCAATACTTGATTGCTTCTGTTGTGCCACTTTGATCTTGAAATAGTCCTCTTGAGATCTTCTAGTGGTGCTTGTGGCTTCTACTTTAGGAAGGATACTTCCCCAATAACCAATCCTAATCTCATGATGGTTCTCCTCACTCCAAAGCAATCCTTAAAATGCAATGTGTATCACTATGCCACACTAATCCCTTGTAGAAAACATATCATCATGAAAGGATATCTCCTTTAGCTCCATGAGATTGTACTCTTCAAGTCCTTCTGAAGTGCTATCATTATGTTGAGTTTTTATGATTCTAGGAATGTGGAAACATGGTGTAGTATTTCATCATTTGTAAATTCTTCTTTATGCCTCTTAAGAGAAATTTCAATCAATTTTTTTCTTCTTGTAGCTTAGCAATCCCTTCAACCATTTGCTAAATTTCCGTTGCTTTTGATTAGGTTCCTGCTCATTGTCAGAATGATCCATTTTCTTATCATTAGTTGCTAAAACAATTTTTTTAGCAAGCTAAAAGCCTCTGTTAATATTTGATAAGACACCTTTCTCATGAACATGCCTCTCAATATAGTCATCCTAGAATTCCACCTCAAATTGTGCATTATCATCCATCTCAAAATATGGATTAGAAAAACATTGGTATTTACTCATGTTTTCTTGTTTGATCCAATCTTCATCTCATTTCATATCTGTGCAGCTGTCTTCAGATACATCAGCATCCTCATAATTATTGTGAAATTGTTTACCAATAGTTGCTGATTTCAAATTTTCGGCAGGTTCAATTAGCATGCTCCTCTGCTTAAACCTCTGGAAGGGAAATTTGACAATCTTCTTGTTTAGGAACATTCCCTTCATTAATGGAGAAGTTCATGCATTCATCTGCCTTTGACTCATCATATTGATGTCAACTCAAGTACTCATTTCCCTCTTGTTCCATGTCTTTTTTGGCTTCTCCTTTTGTGACCTCCAATTTTTCCTCTAACAACTTTACTTAATATTGTATCAGTAGTTGTGCTCCCATGTTCCTTGCATAAAATGAAAAGATATTTTATTCTGAGTTCATTCTTGCTGTCATCATTCTTCTTCACAATGGAATAATCTTCTTCTGTTGGCTGGAAAGAGATTCCCTAGAATAAAGTTTGGTCTTTGGCTTTGAGATTCTCGCTCTGACTTTCCTTAAAACATTTTCTTCTTCCCCTTGGAAACCTTTGTCTCTTCTTCTTTCTTTCTTGAGCATTTTATGTATTTCATAATTCCCCCTTTGCTTGGCTGCTCTAATTCTAGTAACTTCAAAATTTCTTCAAAGGAAACTTGGTCTTTAAATTTATCTGATAATTTTCGATACAGATCAACAATTTTGGTGTCCTGTCATTCATAATTCATCTTTTTTTTGTCCTTTATCAATGTTGTTAGGTCTTCCTTATATTTTCGAAATACCTGCAATAGTTCATTCATGGATTCTTGAGATGACTTCATATTGCTATGGCCACTGAACACTGTCAAGCACTCCACTGAAACCAATCTACACTTGCTGAAATCACCATTCATTGTTGAATGTTGAACCCTTGTCACACAACTAAAAATTCTGCAACAAGTTCTAGCTCCTTGGTAGGCTGGAAGGAAGTGTGGCTCTACACCACTGTAATTACTCCCATTGGAATATTCTCAAATATTTGCAATTATCACAAATAATCTTGCATGCTCTGATATCACTGTAGTGTCTTTACCAAGAACTTTGACCTCAATTTTGCAATATTTCTGAGGTTAAACTTATAGGCATTTTGTCAAACACTTTGCATGCAATATATCATGGAGTAACTTTGATTGCAATGAGTTAGAGTAGCTACAGCTATAAATTCAAATCATGAATCAATCACATAAGTATCACAACATTCAATAATTACACTCTGACTTTTTGTCAAACAGTTGGACACTTTATTAGGTATCCAGAATTGTGTACAAGGGACTGCCAATATTGCTAATATAATAATCAGAATTACAGATAATAAATTTTTTGATGTCTAACCTCACAATGAAGCCATGATAGCTTGCAGAGGATAATATACTGATATAGAATGTGTTAACAGCTCTTGGAATGGCAGATTTGGCTTGATAAATTCTTGCCACAACAGCAATTCTGCCTAGAATGGCAAGCAAACATTCCAGAATTCCTCCAAATAGCTAATCTGCTAGACTTAGAGGTCTGAATATGCTTATTGACAGCCTCCTGTAGCAGACTGGGCAAGGGAACTATGTATTTTAATGACCAGCAGGTGGTTATAAAGAGTTTTGAAGAGTTTTCATTCCCTTTTACACCTAGCTGTACCATGCAGATCTCTTTATGCGCTGTTACAGCCTTTATCAAGTTTGAAATATTTAACTCCAACTTTGTTGTGAATTCACCCAGCTCTTCAAACTGTAGACTTGTCACCTTTACACCAACACCTTCCCACCAATGTTATTGTCACAAAGCTAGCTGAGGGTGCATATTCATTAATTCCTCCAAACTTACCCTTTAATTCCTAGCGATTCTTTCCCACAATGAATCCCTACTCTCCCAAAGCCTCACGTCCCCTTTCTTTCCTCAATAAAATATGCTACGGCTCACTCAATTCACCACTTAGGGAGACAACTGACATTCCTTGAGTGAACAAAAAATTAATAGATAATGGAGATGTAAAGAAAAGCTGGGCTGCCAGCTACACATGCAAAATATGCACTTCAATTGGGATGTTCAAGGCAATAGCATGAATTCTATTTTATTTTTTATTTGTTCTACAACTCTTCAATTGTTTTGCACATTTGCAAATCTTGTATGAATTCGCCAAGGACTGGCTAAGTGGGTTTTTGTCTACAAAACCGTTATTCGCCTTAGGGTTTTCGTTCGAGGCTGAGTAGTTGAACAATAGCTCAGGCTGCCAAAGAGGGTTTCACCAAAAATAAATAATCAAGAATGAAACAAATAAATTGCCACGCCGTCCTTTTGTAAATTTCTGTGGAACTTTCTGGAAATTGTATTATAAAAATGACTTATTTAATAATAATCCTTCAGTTCCATGAAAGTGACTTTATTTTATTTTTTAATTTTTCGAGCACTCAAGTTCCTTAAAATTCACCTTTATAAATAATTAATATAAGTTGTCTTTTAATTCACCCTTTGACAACTTAAAGTTGCAAAATATAAAAGTAGCCTGAAAGTGAATTCTTATATCACCTACATACTATGAAGCTCATGGAAAACCAACTTAATGAAAATTGATACTTTCCAAAAATAGAATGTCTCCAAAAAGTGTGGAAAACACCTTGAATGTTGAAACATCTCCTTGAAAGAAGCAAAGGATTCAACTTGATCTCTTGAACACAATGCTACTTTATGAAATTCATTCTGAAAAGGTTGGCACTCTCCAAGAAAGTTGGAGCTTCCAAAGATGTTGGAAAGGCTATAAAAAGGGAACATTACAAATTTCTTAACATCTTCATCTTCAGTATTCTCCTTCCAAACTATGTCCACAACCTTAGTAATCTTCCACATGATTTGTTTACCTTGCATGGTTTGCTTGTTCTTCACTTCATCATCTTGTTTTATCCATGGCTCTCCAAATAGATTTACGCAACATAATGGTTACACATTCCACAAGGCGTTGGAGGTGTTAAAACTATAGATTTTGTTGGTGCTAATACCACGTCTTCACTCCTTGCATTCCAAATGATGCTCCAATCACCTCACCTGTGTTACAGTACATAAAATTCTTGGCTTTGTCAACTGTAAATGGAATTTTGTCTTCAAGTGTGATAGAAGTCCTCTTTTAATAAAGATTAAGATTTTATTATTTTTATGTGACCGTACTGTTTATATTTTGTGACTCTCAACTTCACCATATGGCTAATACTAGAATACATAGTGCAGCCTTTCAATGAAAAACTCAGCCCCTTTATTTTGTTTTGAACAACTTCTCACAAACTATCCATGATTGCATGCACATCTTCCACAGTAGTTTACACATCACATATAGACCTAAATTTAAGCACTTCTAGACTCCATATATGGTCCACATTAGTCTCTTGAGCATGTATTTCCATAACTATTATCAAATGCTTCCATGCCAATCTGCAACTTTGTCTTGTTTTCTTCCTATAAAGTAAAGAGTGCAGGCAGTAAATCTAGTACAAGATTAACATAGACTAAATCATCTAATGACCAACAAATTCAAAAGAAAATACTTTCCTTTAAGATGAGGCATTTAAACAAACTGTAGCTTTGTAATCTCCCTTTTGTAGGCGAGTGCTGGACAGGGACCCTTAGCCCATTTTAATTCACGTAGGCTAATTGGGAGCGAGAAGGGAATAATTAGTTAATTAAATTTGGTTACCTAAAGTTTGGACAATTTACATTTAATAATTTAGTTTCTTTTATAAAGTTGAATTGTAAATTTAAAGTGACTTTATGGGCACCCAAATAGAAAAGTTAAATTATTAAGCCACTTAAGGTGGGAAAAGGAATAGTATTTTATTATTTTCAGAAAAAGCGTATAAAAAGGAGAAAGGTGAAGGAAAAAGGAAAACTCATTCCTGGCATTCATTTTGAAAACACCAATTGGGGAAGTGATTAACTATTCATCTTTAGCCCTGGGACGAAAACCCTACAGCAAATTGGTTAGAAGGATTAAATCCTTCCTAGCTAATTCTTGGTGAATTGCTTCAGGATTCACATATGCACTAATTGATTTGAAGATTTGAGGAGATTTCATGGTTGATAGAAAAATATCATTTTTAAGGGATTGATCATTTGCTTGCAAATCACTTGGAATTCGGAGATAAATTTGGTGAGCTATTTATTCATAAAATTCTGGTTCCGTATTGCTGGTTTGATTATTTGAAGAGTTGGTTGTGCCAATGGCAGACCATAGGTAAGTCACTCAAGTGCATAAGACATAGGAAGTGTAGCGGTTTATTTGTATTAACTAAAATTGTGTTTTTAATATTGGTATTCTTACATTCATTGCTGGGTGAATTGGGGAGGTTGTGGAAGAGTTATCAACTGTTTATTGCTGTAAAAAGATATATATTTATGGATGTCACTGCCAACACACATCTATTGGGCGGATTTAGGGAGGTGTGAGAACAAGGAGGATGCACTAAAGAGGGTTGCAGATATATTTCTAAGGGTTTAAACTTTAAATGCCAAAAAACTCTGCCGCTGTCATTACCTTGAATATTTCCTTCTTAACTTCTGGCTGCAGCGGTGCATTTGCACATAGACAGAAATGAGGGATGAAAGAAAGTAAATAATGAAGCTGAAGCTGTGTATATTGTGACAGTTTAGATGTCACATTGGAGATAAAAAGGAGGTCGTAGCATTCTAGAATAATGCGTGGAGAATAGGGGGAAGGTGAATTTACGATTTTAGCTGTTTGGCACTCCAGTTGCTAGCCACAGCTCTCAATTAGCTGACCAGTTGCAGAGTTAAAGAGGTGTGGAGGTTTTGGCAGGAAAGTGTAAGGATATTAGGAAGAAGCACTGCCATCTTTGAGGGTATTACACCCTCCCTGTGAGATATCACACAAACCTGGTCTTTCTATGTATTGGAATTGCACACTTGCCTCCAGTAATTTGTTATTCTTACAACAGTTATATACATCAGTGATGGGGGAGAAAATTTAACGTACTGATCTGTTTTAATACTGCAATACAGTACCATCTTAATCTTTAATTTTATGTAGAGCAAAATTTACAATTTTTATGTATCACATTGAACTTAGTTTCCGAAATTCCATAGGAGTATTCATTATAGAATTTACTCGAGTCTTTTTGAGAAAACACTGCAGTTGTTGTTTAATTCTTGAAAACAAGAAAATAGTCACTTCTGGTATTTATCATTGCCTAGCATTATATCAAACGTTTGTCAAAACTACAAAATTTTAAGCCTAGCACATTACAAGCTTTAAATAATTGGAAAAATACATATATATTTTTTTCCTCCTTCCAAGCCCTGAAAAGGAATGTAACTAATTTCTCCTCGAACATACCTAACTTCTACAACAAAGTCTCCATGCTTACAGTTCATAAATCAATTTCACTCGCCAACATTGCTTTGATACCACATGTTAGATTTACAAAGAGAAAAGATAAGAAAAGGATGAATAGAAGATCAAATGGTGACAAACGTTTGTATTAATTTTCTTAATGTGAAGATATACATATAGCACACAGTTTTGCAACTCCATTTGACAAATGAATGGTCATGTGACTCACGCGTGACCTTTGATCTTCCAATCTTTTTGATTCTATTTTCAATATTATCTTATTATTCTTTGGATCGATTCCCAAGATTAAGGACAAGGTGTTTAAGCTTATCAAATTCTATAAGAATATCAAAATTCAAGGATAAGCTTGATATGAAGAATGATGCTAGCATGTACAAGTATTGCAGTGTTAGTGATATACAACGGTCCAATAAAATCAAATGGCCCATCATGACCCTTTTTCTTTAAGTTTTAACAATACTAATATAAACGATCCTAGAATAGCTTTTGTTCCTTTTCAACCTTTTATAACATCATACAGCTGTTCCTCATATCTATTCTTTACATATAATTCAAATTATCTCAACTTAACTCATTGACTCCCAACCCATTTCATATGCCAATCTTAATACCTTACTTGCCCATTGATAAATAACACCACTGCCCAGTAACTGTTGGAGTTCAAGTTGAAGAACATGTCAACAGTGATAAAGATAGATCCCTCAAGGAGTGGCTTGTTCAATCTCCTATGAGAAGGTCTTCCTACAACTTGAACCTGTATAGTCCATTCAAGAACTAGCAAAAAGAGAAGATACTGCCCAAGGCAAAGGGCCTATCTACACATTGGGATGGGTTGTCAAAGAAAAATGATAATCTGTCCAAGGATGGGATCAACATGGCTAAGGCTGGGGGTAGCCTGTCCAAGCAACTCATGCCATCAAGGCCTACATGGGTTTGTTCCAAGGCACAGAACAGCCCATCCCCATAAATGCAACTGCCTAAACCGTAAGCAGCCTGTCTTGTTTTCAATGTGTTTCACTTCAAGTGAAGGCTGTCCAAAATGCTGAACCCATCAAGATCATCATAAGACCATCCAAGGCATGGAATGAAATCTATGAATTGAAAGTCAAACGAGTCAAAAGTGGAGGAATCCAATAGAAGCTAATTACAATCAGACCAAGACCAAATAAAATCAGTCCAACTCAAGAAAAAGAAGCAACAAGCAAACAGAAAGTCAAAGTAAATTTGTGGAACAGCTGTTATAAACAAAACACAATTTGGGTCTGAGGAAAAGTGGATAAAACCTTGCAAAAATTATATCTGCAACCTTGAGTGAGTGAAGAGCATCATTGTCTAAATCCCAACAGTTAATTTCACATTGAAAATGAAGTGAGTTTTGATAAAATTACATTTAGGTGTTGGAAAATTTTCCATTTGCAGATCAATATTCAGAAAAGTAGTTAATTGAAGGTAGTGAAAGCTTAATGGATAGAGAAGTTTTAATTTTTATACATAAACCAGCAAGACGGACAGTGGGCAAATGGGCATACCAATATGTTAGCATATGGGTAAACTAATTGATTATAAACCAAGAAAGAAAAAAGCACATGAAATGTGTGAGGAAAGTCCAAAAGTCACATAGGAAAAACCAGTAGAAGAAATTAAATTAGGCTAGACATATGGGTGAAGAGAATGACAAATAAGAATATATACATGAAGGAGGGAAGTGAGAAGGGGTCAATCGAACTTTAGACTGCAATTATTTGAAGGAAAGACACCACCACTATTGCTTGGAAAATATTTTATATACTGTCAAACTAAGTCCTTAACGAACTTTGAGGAAGCTGGAACACCTCAGAAGGTAGTTGGTGAGGGTAGCTGGTGCCATTATATAGGATAATTAATTTTTTTCTTGGAAAACAGAATCGTTGAGGGAAGGAGGGTTGTTTCATGATGCATTCATAGGGAAATACCCAAATATTATATTTGATGAGGGATATTATACTTGTACCGATCGGTTTGATGTCAACTCTTGAGAAGTCAAAGAATTAGTTGTGAGGCATCATCATGTAGGAGTTGGCCCAAGCATAAGTCCTTTGATCTCATGCTTCTAGACATTTTTAGTATTAATCCCATGGCAATTTGAACTGCTGTATAATATGCCACTAGCATTGGTGATCTCTTGTATGGAATCCTTGAGTAATTAATATTTTTATTGCTCACGTTCAAGTAATTATTGAGTAGGCAGATGTCTATGTTAATTCAGTGGCTATTTACTTTGTCATGTTTCAAGTTTTAGGTTGAGTAAGGACCTATCATAACATCGTGCAATACCCATATTTGGTAATTGATTATTGAAAACAAAATGACTAAATAAGGTGATTCTTCTTATGAAGATGACACCATTCAGTATAAGGTTGAGAAAATCAGATAACTGAAATTGATTGCAAGTGGAGATAAAATTTAATATACAATATTTTCTGTTTTCTCCAATGAACTTTACTGAGTATAGAGACATTTTGGTTCTCAATCATGCTTGAAGGTTTCCTTGTTATCTAAATATGAATTAATGAACTTATTTATTCCTTTGCTTCTTAATCAGTGAACTATTTTGGAAATTTGCCAAGGATGAATTCTTAAGGAAATTAGCTAGTTATAGTTGGAGGATGTACTTGGGGATCAGTATTATTAGATGATAAAATTTTGAAGTTATGGATTATATTTATATTTTGCTGTATACGTTTTTCTTTGAAAAGTTACATATTTTGAATGAAAATTGATTAAATAGTGGTCTTGTACACTATCGTTTGTTTTTTGTAATAGAGAGTTTGATGATCTCTTTGCCACTAAAAAGATATAGCTTTCTTAGACTCAATCCCATTTTACCAAAACATTTCTTCTATCTTGGGGAAAGTTGATTATTGTATTTTCTTTTTCAGATGGTGTTCTTTTAGGAGGTATCATTATCATGTATGAATTTCACACATTCTTGCGCTCCATTCTGCTTGTTTTGTACTCATTTTGGCTTCCTCAAATAATTACAAATATTATTCGTGATACGAGAAAGCCACTACATCCTCATTATATTGTGGGGATGACACTCACTCGATTGGCAGTTCCACTTTATGCCTTTGGGTGCCCAAGGAATTTCATGCGAGTTGACATTGATATAAAGTGGTGTATCTGTTTGACAATATTCTTAGGCTTTCAAGCCTTAATTCTCCTCCTTCAGCATTACTTGGGAGCTCGTTGGTTCATTCCTCGCCAGGTTTGATTCATAACCATTAGCATGATGTTTTCCCTTTTTGTTGATTCTTCTGCCGTTTGTTTAGTTTCCTATTGTGATTTGTATTCTATGTAATAAGGTATGGTCATAGCGAAAATTTTATTCTATTAGAATTTGCTCAGATCAAACAGTCATATTTGGTGTATGTAGATTTATTGTTAGGAATATTTTTTAGGTCTTATTATTTGTATATAGGAAAAGGGTAAAGCTATGATCCCTAAATGTTTTCTCTCTTATTTTATGTTAGCTTAATATTTTTGAACTCTTTTTAGTTGTATTGTTGGCAAAGTTCAAACGAAACACTTTTCATATAAGAAGCAAAATTACAAACTATTAATGAAGATATTTTCTTCTACGATGTGGAGGAAAAATAAATATATATCAATCTTGCTACTCATGACAAACCTTTGATGATTAATTCCTAAACATGTACCTTTAGTAAAGGTGAGAAGTTACACCCAAATAAGTACTGGAATTTTAGTGTTCATGGTAGGCTTTGTTACATATTAATGGTAAAGATAAAGCGATGTGCATTAGAACATTTGTATGTCTTTGTAATGCTATTCCACCACTGCAAAGGAAAAATGACCAACTCTAGATCAAACTAAAACCCAACTAAAAACTAGTCAATCAATGAGGCCCAACTGTCTTGCTTGTTGATTTCCTTCTATTTTGGGTTTGTTTGTACTATAGTTTCTTTCTTTGTCTCTCACTGTCCTAAGTTGGCTGTGGCCATAGTACTGTAATTTTATTAATATTAATAAGATTTTCTTTATTTGTTTTTAGAAAAGAAAGCTCATGGCTCAATTATATATGGTATAAGAAAAATAGAGATTTGCTATGCCTTTAGAGCTAAACAATTTTCACCACATCGCCACTGAACCTATTACAAGGTTTGTTTGCATAACTTCTTGGCAGTGATGACATTGATTCCATTGTCAACCAAAGAGGGAGTGACACACTATGAGAGCTATCCAAAGTCAAACAGGCCATGCTAATTTCCAACAAATGGCATGATGCAATGAGCTATTTTGATGGAAAACTTGAGTTATACAGTTTGGAACTAGGTTCATTGTTTATCGGAATAGTTTCTTAATAGCTTGTACATGAAACTACCTCATGGATTAATTGTGATAGGTGAATACCACTTCTATTGTAATCCTATGTGTTGGATACCACTATTGTTTTGGCCCTTGGATAGGACTTAGTTGGATATAGGGGATGCATTCTTCATTTTGTAATTAATGTTTTCTTATTATCAATATAGTTTCTATGCTTTATTAATTCTCTTGGAGGAAGAGTATTTTCTAACACCTGGAACTTGCAGTACAAGTGTAGTTCAAATCTTAGCAGTGTATTGTCCCCTCATTAATTTTCCATTTGGCTTCCTTGTTTAAGTTCAAAACATTTTTTCAAGAAAAGAGGATATTGGGTATTTCACTTCTGCTCTTCTATGGCATCTTCAAATTATACTAAATTGGTGGGTTTTTGGCAATTTTGGAAGCATTTTCCAGATCAACATTCCTATTGGCTTGAAATTTAACTAGTTTGTAGAATGGGTAGTAGGGCCCCTACTATAACTATTAATAAAAGGATGGGATCCTTCTTGATAGCCAAAGGAGGTGGTTGCAAACATGAATCGCACTACTGATCCAACTTTGCAATCAATAATTTGCTATCTTTGAGTTGATTCAGTCCATTCCCTTATCAATCTTGTATTTGCAAGCTAGGGGTCATCTGAGCTTTTCTTCCAATGGACCAAGCAAAGTATATTCCTTCATTGAAGTATGATTTGACCTCAGTTACCGGTTCTTGCCAAAAATGGCCGGGTCCTGGTCTTGGTTCATGCCTGGTCCTGGTCCGAGCCTGGTTCGACCTGGACGCTGGACCCACAGGGAACCCAGCCGCCTGGGCAGGACCCGGGTGGGACCCAGGTCTAACCAAGGGGGACCCAGGTGAACCCAAGCCTGTGGGTTCTCAAAAACGGGGCCCACGGGTTAGAAAACAAAGAAAAACAATTAAAAAACAAAGTTTTTAATCTTATTTTAACATTTTGAAACTTGAAACTTGAATATTATCTTTTTTGCAAATTATGAATATGATATTACATTTATGGTTTACGATATATCAATATCAAAATATTTATTGGCATTGGCAATTATGGATTTATGATTTATGATTTATCTGTTATCATTTATGTATCATTGTATGGGAAAGTTACATTGTATGTTTCATATTTGTATGTTTGAACTGTGAACATATATAATTTTGATGTTTGAAGTTTGAACATATATATATAAAAAAAAAAATTAAAAAACTAAAATATATATATATATATATATGGACAAACCCGTACCCGTACCCAATTTTTTTTTTTTTTGCCGAATCCGTACCCGAATCCGAACCTGAATCCGAACCGGAACTGGTAACTTAGGATTTGACCAATACAAGCCATTTTTGGTCAACATTGTGGTTTTTGCCTGAAATTGAACTTTTCTAGGTTGGGCTGAAAATTTGTGAGGTACAATTTTTGAAGTTTAAGCACTTAATTTTGCTGTGGTTTCAAGTTATGAAAATTTTATAATTATTTAAGGAATGAAATCAAATTATGACTTTTATATTTTGAAGAAGTTTAAATTTCATAGAAGAAAAAATACGCGAAAAAACTACATTTAATCGTAGAAATCGTGAATTGCCATAAGTCAGGATTTTTTCCCTCTTAAAACTGCCAATTTTTTCTGAAATTGTGGTCAGCGATTTTGACCAATCGTTTCCCTGTAATTGCCTCTAAATCACAATAGAATCATGAGAAAACAGTCTCATGCGATGCAGTTTTTAAGGTTTTCCATGCAAAAATGTAGAAGGGGGTTCATTGTTTTAGGGTTTTTGGGAGCAATTGTCTGTTCTGCATTATGACAATGGAAATGTGTTTTGTGTTGTAAACTGCCATTTCTTAGCTGCCGATGCCATTTGTTGTTGCTAAGGAGTCTTCATTTTCAGTGACTAAACAGAAAATCTCTACAATTTTTTAGGGCTTTTCCCTTCTTTGAAGGAGCTTTAAAGAAGTTTTATTTATTTTTAAAACTTTCTAATTTAATCTTTACTTTGATATGATTACTTTTTAAAATCTTTTCTTTTCTCTATTTTTATAATGATATTTTTTAAGTTTTTTTTTTTTGTTATAAATTATAATTGAAGTTAAAATATAGAATTATGTTTTATAATTTTTGTTCTTCTATAGTCTAGAAAGTTGTTTATTTACAAGATAGATTTAATTAAAAGAAACTGATAAAAAGGATTGAGAGGGTGATTATAATTTTATTATATAAAATTTGTGAGAATTTTTGAAATGCACATTTATATAAAATCTGTTTTTTATATGCAACCTCTAAATACTCCATTTCTGGTAATGTTGTCGTTGTTGTCACGGTTTCTGTTTCTCCTTTCTGGTAGCCTAGTTGTGGTATGAGCCCATGCACCAAATCAATTATTCTCGCTCGTGAAATTATGAAATCGAAAACTGGATCCTATGAATCGGATGAGCAGGTGAATTTTCAGACTACAGTTGTGCATGTCTAATGCAACAAATTACTTCAGGTCACCTGCATTTTTCTTTTGCCTTGATAATTGAATTAAAATTATTATTAATCATTTAATATTTAATATACTATTATTAATTAATATTTATATATTATCATATTAGATATATATATATTTTTTTGATAGATAATCGGTCGAAGCCAATAAGATGTACATACCCTACCCCCTTTGTGGGATTTGAGCTCGTGACCTCTATTTCAAGAGCACAAGTTCTCCACAACTAGGCCAACTCAGGTTGTACGTTATCATATTAGATATTATTATTTGAAGTTTAAAATAAAAATTCTAATTATCAAATTTTAAAATGATATGTATTAAAATTGATTTAAAAAAATAAAATTTAATCATTAAATTTAAATTTATTTAATAATCGAATGTAAATTTTAATTTGATGTCTCTTCTACATTTTTGTTTATAAAAATATATTTTAAAAATAAAAATCATATTTGAAAATATTGTTTTAAACAAAAAAGTGCCAAATACCTAATTTCAAAACTGTGAAAATGGCTTGTGCAATGAGGGTTGGTAGTGAAGTATGCATTGTGAAATGCAATATGATCAGTGATACAAACAACAAAAAATGTTATTCCATAATTGATAGGCTAAACTCTCAATTTTATTTTCTCTTTACATCTCCATGCTATTGAAACAATTTTATTTTCTCTCTCCATCTCTATACTATTGAAATACCTTCTAATTTTAAAAAATACAAGTTTTGTCCCATTATCTATATGTTTTAATTTTTATCAAATCTGACTTTTTTCCGTTATCTTGAAAAAATCTTATACTATTGGTTTGCCAATTTATAAATCTGATTTGGTCTGACAACGTGGGTTTATATTTACTTCAAAATTGGATAACTATTCACATTTATAAATCATTAAACATTTTAATGCATGTGACAAATTTATTGTTCATTTTAATATGAAATAGAAATAGAGAAATTAAATAGATGCATGGCTGGATCCAGAGGGTTGCATAGATTTATAAGAGGTGTTTCTCCAAATAGCTGAGAATAACTTAATTGAGCTTTTACTCAAGTTCAAGCTTTGGTAAGCTTACAGCCCCTTAATTACTTGAGAGTAAAAACTTGGCCTCACAAGTTTATTAAAAAAAAACCTTGTTTTACCTTCTTTTCATTGAGTCTTCATTTGATGAAACAGAATAATGCTAGGCTATATTCACTGATTCACCTGCTCTCTGTGATGAATCTTCCAACGAGGATGATGTAGAAGAGGTGAAAAATATCCAACAGTCTTATCTTTGATGAATCTTTCATCTAAGATGAAGATAATTATATCCAGCGTATCTTTGATGATTCTCTGCTTCTCTATGAGGAATCTCCAAGCAAGGATGATATGCAAGAATATCTTCTAATTTCTCTTTGTAGATTGTACTCCACTTTATAGTTTATAGTGAATATTCAAATTAGAGGAATGCACCTATTGAAAGGAAAGCTAAGATTCATTAAGGTCAACCATACTCAAATTCATAATATCAATTGTATCTCAAGACAATCTCTCATTTGCCCAAAATTCTCAAGCTAATGTATTCTTTCTTAGGCATGTAAAATTTTGTTTATGCTTTGTGCAAATTCATCACCATTGTACATATAGAGAAAATAACACCATATCTTTCTTTTACTGAAACATCCATTACTATTACCAGATTTTAGATTAATAACTTTCACAGCATGTTGAACTTATCACCGCATCAGATATCCTAACAAATGGATACTCGGATCTTATTATTAATTCAGAAACAAACAGATACAGCTCAAAACTTCTACCATTGTTATTGCTTTAAGGAGATTACAGGGTTTACAAAATACCACATATACATAGCATGTCAGTGGAATTAATTTGACTGATATGGTATAGTTCCTAAAAACACGATTAACAGTAGGGTCTGTAATATTATATCCCATGTGACTGAAACACTCCACATATTCACTTCAGGCTGCACAGAGATTTATGTATATGTATTTTAAATGCCTGGAGGTATTTGTTTGCTTTTATTGATGATTCTGATCCTCTGTTTGGCACTCCAGCTCCTTATTCTGTGTTACTTTGCTGTGTTGAATGATACACAACAAAGTATGAATCACTACTTTCCTTCTCCCTCAGTGATGCAGTCTGGAAACCAAACAAATCTGTAATTTCTTCCTGATCTCTAGTTCAGAGATAACTCACAATGACAAGATAGGGGTGGCATCCTACTCAGTCCTGGCCTTCCGAGCTTTTCGTGTTTTGCAAATGGCAAGTGTAAATGATAATGAAATCAAGTATGCCTGAAACACAATACCTAATTTGCTTGTATACCTGTTCACATTATGTTTGGTAAAAAAAAAAAAATCAACGCAAAGGTTTGCAAACAGGTCAGCATCCAGCAAGGAGAATATGATTGTTTTTATCGAAACAGACCAATGCCCAGAAAGGAGAATAAGATAGGTGGGCACCCAACAAGATATATTTTTGCTATCAATTTTTTTAATGGTTATTGCTAGAAGAAACAATCAAGGATAAGAAAATTAACAGGATAGAAATAATATCCACCATCTGCATCATCAGATTCAGATGAGGCATCATTTTCAGGGGGATTGTCTTTGAATCTTTGATAATATCTTTGTCATGAGAAACTTCAGCTTGATTTTCTTCTTCATGAGTATGATGCTAATTGCGAAGCCTTTTGTAGTGAAGCTGCTTGTCTCTTCATTTAAGAATACCACAAAATGCCACACGTGTCCCTAGTTGGTTTGAAATTTCTGATGTAGGTTTCAATTCATTGCAAACGTGATGGATAATAATTCACGAACTTTAGATAATCTGTTCAACTATTTGATGTTCTCCTTTCTTATGGTTGGCAGCCACAATTTTAATGTTTTAGACTTTTAGTGTAATCAACAAGTTCTTTCCTCATTCTTTATAATTACTTCTATTGAGTATTACCATATTAGAATTTGAAGCTAGAATCTATGCTCTTGATACACTAGAAAAACCTGGTCAAATACTAATGTATCATTGACCGAAAATAGAGCTCTATTTAAAGGTTTGCAATTGTTCAAATGGGATAACAAATATAGTCTGTAAGATAAAGTTATGGCCTCTGGAATATTGCCTCAAGTTCCTTCCCAAATTCCCTAAAAAATAAATAAAATAGCTGCATTTAGGAAAAAAGCCAACCTCTTACTAGAGTGTGCCGTGTGTTATCTTTTGATTCACCAATTGCAGATCAAGCAATTTTTGTCACTTGTATAAACATTTGTTTATGAGAAAATATTTTGCCTCTTGTCAAATCAAAGAAACGGGACTCGGACTCAGCTCGGACTCGGCAAGGCCAAATCGGACTCGGACTCGGGACTCGGCGTCAGACTCGGCTCCAGACTCGGCTGGACTCGGGAAAGTGAAAAACTCAAAAAATTTAGAGATTTTTTAAGATTTAAAACTTGTTTCATGCACCCTTTATTGAATAAGACACAATAACATCATCAAACTTGGCTCATTTCATTACATAATACATACACAAGTATACATCTATGATCTATCACATAAGCATAAACGCAAATTGTAGCTGAAGGAAATAACAAACATAGATATATAAATATTGTCAAATGTATACAATATTACAAAACTCATGGAATAAAAAATCCATGTCATCATATGATCATCATCAAATGTTCCATACAAATAACAAAGGTAAATACATCTACAAGCCTATGGCGCAGAGGAGTCTGCACCCTCCGGCCCCGACGTCGGCTCCGATGAAGGCCCCGGCCCCCTACGAAGGCGTCTAAGGTAGGTCATAGATGATTGGGCAGCCATAGCCGCTCCTCGTGACACCACGCCATGCTCACCAACATCAGGAACATCTGTGTCACTGTCACCATCTGTGTCACTATCACCATCTGCCTCTGAATCTCCTCTCTCTGCTCGTGCTCTTTGCTCCTCCTCTGCCATGGCTACAGCCTCAGCCTCTATATCTACTTGGTCGATCCAATCAGTGTCATCATCACTAAAGATAGCCACAGGATCTGTCTCAATGGCCCACTCTGCCTCAGGATCAACCTCATCTAGAATGATAGGAGAGATGTCAGCTAATGCATTCTTTCTCATTCTCAGGCGGAGGTTGTAGTGAACAAAGATAAGATCATTCATCTTCTCCACGGATAATCTATTGCGCCTCTTGGAGTGTATGTGCTCAAACATACTCCAATTGCGCTCACAACCAGATGCACTGCATGGTTGGCTCAAGATGCGAATGGCCAACTTCTGAAGATTTGGTGTCGTTGGGCCAAAAAAGCTCCACCAATTATCTGAGTTTGAAATGAGAAAAATAAATAAAATCAGTCTCTCATAAACTCATTTAACAATATACAATAAAACTAAAATTAAGCCTTACGATTTATTTTTACCTGGCATCATAGTTGTCCTACTTTCTTTGGCGATAGGACGAGAAAAGGTCTCCCCTTGTGCATTTGAGAACAACTGTAGCTCTCGCATAAGATCTGTCTGAGTACAACCAACAGTTGCCATCTTCTCCATGACTGAGTATAGCCCATCAAGGACCTCCGCATCAGCCCTGAAAGTAGGGCTAAAATGGAATGCCGGATTCAAATAATAGGCTGCTGCATGGATGGGCCTATGAAGCTGATGATGCCATCTCTTATCAATGATCTGCCAAATGGGACCATACTTGCTCTCATCTCCTGCATAGATAGATTTGATGCCCTCTTTCGCCCTATCCATGCCCTCATATATGTAGCCCATTGCGGGCTTTTCTCCATCCGCAACTCGCAACAAAACCACCAAGGGCTTAACAAACTGTAAAATTGAAAATATTGTGTAATTTAAAACATGAGCAAATAAGAGAATATGATGAATAAGTTATAAAACAAAAAGTTAAATAAAAATTGTAGAATTTATAAAAAAATTACCTTCACTATCTCATCACAAGGGCTCCAAAAGCCTCGCTCATCAAAAATGCAGTCTGCCATATCTTTCCCTACTGGGGTGGCAGCATAGGATGAGGAAGACCACTCCTCACCAACAATCATACGTCTCAAGGCCATCTTACAACGAAGCATGGACTGCAATGTGATGAAGTTTGTGGCAAATCTTGTGATTCCTGGACGAGCTAACTCCTTATGCTCTGTGTATTGTCTCATAAGAGCCAACACCCATGAATGATTATATACAAATTTGCACACATTTCTGGCCTTTTCTACACATGTCTTGACCCATGGAAGTTTTCCAATATCCTCTAACATGAGGTCAATGCAATGGGCGGCACATGGAGTCCAAACTATAGATGGGCGCCTCTCCATCAATAGTCTGCCTGCAACAACATAATTTGTTGCATTGTAATTAATGAGGTTACAAAATAGAAATTAATTTGCAAACAAAATTAGTTTGTAATCAAAAGTTTACCTGCAGCAACATAATTTGGTGCATTGTCAGTCACCACCTGTACCACGTTCTCTTCACCCACCTCATTAATCACCTCCTCTATCTGCTCACATAGGTAGGTGGCATTCTTGCAATGGGCGGAGGCATCAATAGACTTGATGAAAACGGTGCCCCCTGAAATAAAAAAATAAAGCAAGATCAATGATCATTCAATAAATCATTAAATGAAAAATAAAAAATTAATGCCTAAATGAAACTAAAATTAATCAATCACCTGCGGAAGAAACAAGAAAATTAAGGAGAGTTCTATTTCTCCTGTCTGTCCAACCATCAGTCATGATGGTGCAACCTTTAGTGCTCCATATTTGGCGTTGATCACCCAATTCTTTCTTCACATCATTCACCAATTCAGTCAAAATGGGTCCCCTCAAATCAAACTCAGAAGGGGCTTTGAACCCCGCCCCACAAATGGTAAGGGCATCAACCATTTCTTGCCAATAAGGTGACTTGTCACAAATAATTTTAATGAGATAAGTATGTACTATGTATAATGAACTATATACAACAAAAATTAATACGAACAATCAAATTATAAAAATTAAAACAATCAAACATAAAACATTTACCTGGCTGTGAAGAATGGAATACTGCCATAGATCCAAAATCTGCCAACTGCCATTTTAGCAGCATCATGGACCTCCTTGTTCCAACCCATGCTCTCAAGTGACTGTTGGGACCCAGGAGTAGTGCGAGGTGCAAAAAAGGTATCCAACCTAGATTTACGAATCCTAGGTCCAATGCTAACACTCCCACTACCACTGCCAGTGCTAGGAACATGAGAAGGGGCAGAGGCACTGGCACTGGCACTTATAGAAGCATAACCGGAAGCATGAGTAGTAGCAAAATGAGTGGGACGATATGAAGGTAAGGAAGAAGGCCCTCCAACACAACCTAATTGTGTCCCTGTTCCTAAAGGTGCATGTCTCCCAATGACTGTGAGATCCTCTTTTTCTTTCCTTTTCCTTTCAATTTCTTCAACCATTACATAGCAATCACGTACGGCCTCAGTGACTGCTTTTGTGCATGGGTCGGCATCATGCCCACGCACACCAGCAATATGGTATTTCAATCTATATATGCCTCCATGGAATATTGTTTTGCAAAATATACACTTTGTTTGCCCTTTTCTTTGCCCTGGAAAATCCTCATGATATTTCCAAGCAGGGTCCTTTCTAATGGGAGGTCTAGAAGAGGACATTGTATGATTGTTTTGTGAAACTTGAGGCAAATAAGAATGTGAAGGTTGCTGCAATAAAACATTACAAATGCAAAAATAAATTAAGACATTCATTCTGTGTTGTGCATTCATAATTTCATTCTCATTGAACATTTTTTTCAAAAAAGCTAAAGTAGGGTTTGCAATTTTTTTTTTTAAAAATTGTAGGGTTTGTCAAACCCTACTTTAAAAAAAATAAAATTACAAACCCTGGGCCTACATAGTAACATAGAAAAGATTTTGGAATAAAATGTAAAACTTAAAAAAAAAAAAGAATAGAAAAATGAATTTTTGCATATAAGAAACAAAAAAATCTCAAAAAAACAATGTTACCTCTTAGAACTCTTGAAGAAAATTGAAGAAATTGAAGAAATCTTCCTTGCTGGTTTTTCTTCAATGCACCCTTGTTATTCTTTTTATCTCACTTTACTCCTCCTATTTTTGCAAATGAATGAAATGAAAGTCACTTTTAGGTATAAAACAAAAATAACACAAAAAAACAAGTCAAAAAAACCATTTAAAATTGTTTTTTTTTTAACTTTTCATTGACTTCGCCGCCGGCCGAGTCCTAGGCACGGGACTCGCCGAGTTTGGCGAGTTTGGGCCAAACTCGCCAAACTCGGCGAGTCTGGCGAGTCTGGCTCCTGGACTCGGCAGAGTCCGAGTCCGAGTCCCCAGGACTCGGCGAGGGTGACTCGCACTCGGACTCGCGGAGTCCAGGCGAGTCCAGGCGATATTCGTTTCTCTGTGTCAAATCCTCAAGTTGTGTTCTCTTATTATTATTGTGCCCCTCTGCATTGTCATCCACAAGCCTTAAACATTCTCACATTGCTAATACTGTTGATGTTGGCGGCCCTAGTAATTCTGTTGATCCTCTGATCTAGTAGATTCTTGTGACACTCTTGAAGTTCATGCTTAAGGCTTAGTTCAAGTGTCTGTTGGTGGTCAACCTACTGCTGTTTATTCTGCTATTGACCTTTGCTGACATTAATTTGGCCATTGTTATCTTGGCTTTGATTACCAGAACCTTGGCCTTAGTTAGCAGCACTTCCGTCACGACAATCTCTCCTAGTTCTCACCATCAATATGTAACTTGGGAAGGCAAGTCACACACTTAATCTCATCATCAAAGGTTTGACAATTTGACCACCTCCCTGGTGCTTGTAAGATATATGTGTGTGCGTATGTACATACATACATACATACATACATACATACATACATATATATATATATATATATATATATATATATATATATATATATATATATATATATATATATACATATACATATACACACACACACACATATATATATATGTATGTATGTATTAAATATCTATTTCATGGGACATGTCCCTTAGATCGTACAACTATCCTAGAGGGTGTCTTTTCAGCTAGGAGCACCACAACCTCTTTGCAGTGGTTTGCGGTTGGGTTATGTCGCTGTTCTGGCTCTGGCTGATCCCTTGCTAACAAGAGGAATAAAAATTCCTTATGCATACATCTGGTTAGATCTCTATGAGCCATGCATCCATGGTCCAATAAAAGAGTCTACCAATTTGTCTTTGATCCAAGAGGAAAATTTATCAGTAGCTGCAATTTCCTCTGCTGTCCTTTTTTTTTTCTAATTTTCCTCATTTATAGCAAGGAGTGCCTTCATTTCTAGTATGACCTTGACACCATTGAATTATGCAGTTGCACATCAGTGCCTTCATTTATAGTATCTTGGTTTAGTAGGAAGCAGATTCAACGGCACTAGCTACCATATACTTTGCCTCTGTTTTACTTAGTGCCATTGAAGTCTCCTTCCTACTAAACCAGCATACCATTCCTAAACCCAAGCTACAGCATCACCTTGAGGCGCTCTTCCTATCTCTTGCACTACTTGCCCAATCAGAGTTTCTATATTCTTGCAACTTCATTTCATGATCTCCAAGATTTCTCAGACCATACTCCTAAGCCCTTCAAATATCTAAGCACATGTTTTGCTGCTACCCAATGCCCCTTCTTGGGCTCCACCATGAATTGAATCAAGGTGTTCATTACAAAACATATATCTAGTTTGGTCTTGACTGAATACATCAAGGAACCTATCAGCTGCATGCTTAGTCACTGAGTTCGCCGAATTTCATAGTTGAAGTTCGAAATTCGGCGAACATTTAAAAAATGTATGAAATTCGTTAAAATTCATTGCTAAATTCATATAGAACACTTTTTATTAGGTTTTTCTAAAATTGAATTCTTTGTGCTCGCAGCTATGGCACAACTTATTTCTTTGTGCAACGGGCCACAATGGGTGAGAGATGCTTTGTGTGGCAGGCCACACCACCACGGTATCGCATGAAGACCCGTGGATTGCGTTAAGTCATAGTGCCACGGCGACTTTGACTATTCCTTCTCCTTGGCATCGAATGGAAATCCGCGGATTGTGCTCTTTCTCCTTGTCGGACAACACTTTTTTTGCAGTTTGCTCAAAGTTTGGATGGTCTTGCGACTTTATCTGGAGCTTTTATGTTTTTTTATATATGGTTGTTTTAACTTTTAAATCTTTTCCATAGTTCAAATTTTTTTAAAACATATATTTTTTATTTTAATAATTTATGATTAGTAAAAAAATAATATTATTTTATTTATATTTACATTTAATGTATTTAAACAACATTATTTTACTTGTTTATTTTTTATTTTTTTAATATTAATATTTAATAATTAAACATATTTATTATCAACTTAGTATAATATTATTTGAGCATCAAAATAAGAAAATCAGATCCAACAACTATCTAATATAGATTAGAATTTTCTTCACTTTTGTTGAAGCCCATACTTGGTAGATATTCATCATCTTGGAATACCATGCCTTGGGTGCCTGTTTGAGCCAATACAGTGCTTACGTAGCCCTACAAAGTATTCTTTCCCATTACTCAAATCCTTGAGATTGCTCTATATATACTTTTTCTTGAATGAGACCATAAAGAAAAGCTCTTAACATATTTATGATGTACTTTTTAACCCAATACTAAAACCTAAAGACATAATTATTCTAATGGAAGTGTATCCGGCGACTAGAGCAAAACTCTCCATATAATCCACTCCTTGCTTCTAAGAGAACCCTCTCACCACAAACCTACCTTTGTACTTTTCAATGTTGCCATTTGCAACAGGCTTGATTTTATAGAGCCACCTAGAACTCACAATTTGACTTCCCTTTTTGTCTTTGCATGATGTCCTATGCATCATTTGTCATGATAGAGGTGTACACCACCATGGAATTTGGCCAAACCTACTAACTTATAGCTTCTTGGAAGTTGAAAGGCACTAAATCCATGATGTTACTTATCATTGCTGCTAGAATTGGTTTACCTTGTAACCTATCAAGATTGCCTTCTCTAATTTCTATCACCACTTATGCAATATTTGGGCTAGATCCTTTTTATGTGATAAGAACTTGCTGATCCATGAATTCATCTACATAGCTCTTATCCTCCATCATCAAAACTAAAAACAATTTCTCTTGAGACTAGGAACAAATAAAACTTCATTGACCTCCAAAGTGATACCTAACTCAAGTTGAAAGGGAATAGTACCATCTCCTTTTATTGGATACATGGCATCATCACCAAGCTCAACCTAAACTTTGGAGTTATGTTCTTTGAAATTGGTAAAACATTCCTAGGATGATGTCATATTCCTAGAAGCCCTACTATCCACATACCAAGCATTTGTTGGAAGACAAGAAACCATCAAAAACTCCCTTTCAAAATTGACAAAAAACTTGTCCATCTGAGTTTCTACAGAGATTGTTGCTTTCCTTTGTTTTCTTGTTTGCACAATGTGATGCAAAATGACTAAACATATGACAACTACTTGATTTTACTCAAATCCTTTTTCCCAAGTTGTAAGGATGCTTTTTCACTCTTTTCCTTACCCTTGATGCTTGACTCCATTCGCATTCAAAAACCTAGGTTATGTTCCGTAAACCCTAGTTCACACTCCAAATTGTTGCTTCAAACCCTAGTGCATCTCTTGGTGGTTCATTGTTGTCGGGTAATTATGTCATATTGTAATTAGAACGTTACTTGTGTTACGGGTCCGTGGTTACGTGATGGTTGTCGGTAGTTGGCACCAGACAACCTACACCGACACCTATATATATGTACTTGGTTTCCTATTTCAGGGAGTAGATATTGTCGAAGAAAGTATGTTTTGAATGTACTAGCATTTGGCATTAATGAATACATACATTTGAGTTCTTCTGTTTACTCGCATTGCTGTATACTGTCATATTTCCTACATTTCTGTACTGTTATGCACTATTGAACACACACACCCCTCGAGGGAAAACATCTAGTGCCGTTGCCAAATTGAACTTGGAATGATGGGAACATACTACATGGCACGACGATAATGGGGCAACCAGTGAGCAAGGGGACCAGCAGCAATCCCGAGGAAGAGCCGACGGAGTTGTTTGAAGGAGAGGGAGCACTAACAAGGGATTTCACCTACATCCTACAGGCATCCATCGAAACTTATGTACAGAGGGAGGCCACGACTAAGGACATCCCTAAGAGCGCAGTGTGGAGTGCCCTTGGCATAAGTCCAGCCATAAATAGGCTGATGAACAACTTGCCTAGCTTGTTGGCACAGGTGTTCCTTGCTCTCCAAATTTGTCGGGAAGAAATCTACCGCGAGACCCATAGACAACAAATTTTGTAGCAATTTGAAGAAAGGAGTCGACGAGAGGAAGAAGAACGTGATGAAAGCCGTCGACGAACCTTCAACCCCATGGAAAGAAGGAATTGATGCCTGTGACGCTAAATAAGGATAGAAAATGTGTGCTGAGGGAGGAAGAAGACGCGCACGAGGCAGCCGTGAGGACGTTGAGGTTAGAACAACAAGCAAAACGTCGGCGATGACTGAAGAAACTTGCAGAAGAAAGCACAACTAGCAATGATGGCTCAGGTGCTGAGGGCCAAGTTTTCGTACTAATAGAAACCACCAGGAAGTGGTTGGGGGACCTTTCCCTGACATTGGAAGAGATTGGTGATGGGAGTACGGTAGAGCCGTACACGCCATACAGAGGTGCCGAGACCAAGAGGGAAGAGGAGACAGAGACCGAGAACATAGAGGCGGAGAATACCGGTGCGACCGAAGGTGTCAGGAGGACACAAGGTCACGGTAGTAGAAACAATCTGTTTGGTTTAGGCTCATCACACCTTGGTAGTTAGAGCAACTTGGTGGGACCCAACAGACCAAATCTCGACGGAGTATCTTTGGGAGGACCAGTGTCTGGAGGAGTTCCTGGAGGGTCAAGTTCGAGTTCTGGAAGGCAGACTGGGCCACCGCCAAGGAATGTGTTGGTGAATCGGCAAAATTTGCCTAAGTTCAACGGAGATGGGAAAGAAGTACCAGTTCGACATTGTCGTACATGTGAAACAATTTGGTCGGCCAATGGCATGGCCGACAGGGCGGAATGGGTGGTGCAATTCCCCGCCACCCTACGAGGAGTAGCCATCAATTGGTACTCGGATGCTTATAAAACTAAGTTGTCAACTTGGGGTGAATTACACAAAGCAGTCGAAACAGAGTTTCGACTCAAAGACGACAATGAAATCGTGGCAGAAATCTTGAGTACCAAACAAGGGAAAAGTGAGACCATCCAAGCATATAGTTGACGACTAAAGGAATTGCTAGGAAAAATGGACAACCAACCCGGTGATGGATTGAAGAAAAGGTGGTTTGTGGAGGGTTTAAAGTCATCACTCAGAAGGAAAATGAAAATTGTACCCCCCACATCCTACGAAGATGCCTATAATCGGGCAATGGACCTGGAAAGTGAGGGGAAGACATCCGGGAAGAAGAAAGATATATCCTCTGGAAAGGAGGACTCCTCTGATGGAAGTAGCAGCGACAAGGGGTCGAGCAAGAAGGTGCAAGCCCTTTAGAAGGATATGCATCGCATGATGAAGGAATTCAAAAGCATGAAGGGAAGCACCAGCAAAAATGAGGAAGTGTGGTGCGCAAAATGTAAGGAGGAAGGTCATACAAAAGGCTCCTGTCCTAAAAAGGCCTTTTGCGACATTTGCCAAGTGTTGGGACACTCCACCAAAGAATGTCCCTACAACATGAAGACACAGGGGAATCAGGTGCTCTTCACCCAAGAGCAGTCGTCACCCTCCGCTATAGTAGGCACGTCGCAGCCTCAAGCCAACACCACAACATCATCTGGCGGTTGCAGAGGTAACTGAAGGGGAGGAAGAGGCAACAATAATAATAGCAATAACTAGAGTCGAATGTAGTACGATGCCAAAGGATGGCCGATGATTCAGTGTCGGGCTTGCAACCAGTGGGGACACTTTGCTCGGGATTGCCAGGAGGAAACACTACAAAACTTATGCAGATGGTGTGGTCCTGGAGACCACGACGACACAAAATGCCCCAAGCTAGGAATTAATCTTCTCAATATTGACAAAACTGGTGAGAAAGAAGTACTGGCAATCACCCGTGCTCAGACCAAGAAGGCCACTTATCCCGACCCCCGTACAGAGAAGGAGAGATTATGGGAGGCAAAGGCTGACATTGAGCAGGAGATGATGGCAAAACGACGGAAAATTGCAGAGGTGGTGAGTACATCCCGTACTGAAGCGGAAAAGAACATAATTGGGCAAGTCTTGCAGATGGAGGTGTTGATAAGGGTGAAGGACCTTCTAGACACAATGCCATAGCTGAGGACCGCCATTTTCAGTACCATACAAAGCACCACACATGCACCTTCAGGTGCGACCCAGACGAAAGTCTCGGTCAGCCCCTCGGCTGATCCAATGTTGTTGGCCTTAAATAGTGGTCGGCATCCTGCATTAGTGGAAATGGGAATCCTCGGGGCTATCCTCAAGGACACCATCGTGGACGGAGGTTCTGGGGTGAATGTGCTGCCAGAGGATACATGGAAGAAGCTCGGGAAGCCAACACTATGGCCACCCACATTCAATTTGGTGGGAGCAGACCAACACGACATCAAGCCACTCGGCACCCTGATGGCCCAGCCCATGACCATTGGCACACAACCCTTCCTACTGGATTTTGTGGTAATCCCACTTAAGAAGAAGGGCTATGATGCCATCTTAGGGAGAGGGTGGTTGGTTATAGAAAAAGTGAACCACAATTGGAAGAACACCCTTTCCATGGAGGAAGGGGGGTAGAAGTACATCATTGGATCTGAGGAACCAGGTTGTTGGCGAGGAGCTTGCATCATCCGACTTTGATTCAGAGGACTCAAACAGATGGGAGTGGGATTCCTATGAAGGCAAAAGACGAGATGGAACCAAACAATGAAGGAGTGCTTGAATTCGATGGTTGCTCGGAAGATGACATCTGCTCATTGAATGGACTCTTCCATTGGCAGATGGAAGATTATGAAGTATTCCATCCTGCCTGCCACATGCTGCAAATTGAAGAAGAGCCCGACGAGAAAGATGAGTTCCCGCCAAAATACAGGGAGTATGAGGAGGGAGATGCCAAAGTAAACGATGTTCTGGCGAACGAATTTTCAAAGGACAGACCAATGAGGTACGAAGACCCCACCGTGAAGGAGACACTGCCACCCCTCGAAATATCTGGGTAGGAGACGATTGGAGCCCGGTGCTGAAGGCTGCAGCATTCATAATCTTCATGGAATACAAGGGCGTGTTTGCTTGGTCCTACAAGGATCTGAAAGGGGTCCCACCAGAATTGTGCATCCATCGGATACCATTGGTCCCGAGAGCCCAACCGGTACAGAAGAGGCCGTACTGAATGAATAAGAACTATGCGGTCAAGGTGAACGAAGAGATTGAATGGATGCTCGAGGCTGACATCATATTTCGGATGGAGACAAGTGAGTGGGTCTCGCCGATTGTGATCTCACTGAAGGAGGCCAACCAGATCCACATCTGCGTGGATTTTCGGTGCCTCAACGCAGTCACCATCAAGGATCCGTTCCCTATACCTTTCATAGACAGTATCCTGCAGGTGGCTGGCCATGAAATGTACTCATTTCTGGATGACTTTTTCGGATACAATCAGATTTCGATAGCTGAGGACAAGTTGAAGACCACCTTTGTGGTGGAGGACGGAGTCTATGCGTACAACCAGATGCCGCTCGGGTTGTGCAATGCTCTGGCAACATTTCAGAGGATAGTCCTTCACATCTTCGATAATATGTTTGTGGGAAATTTTAAGGCCTTTCTGGATGATTGGTCGATTTTGAGTAGCGAAGACACTCACTTGGTGGCGCTGAGAGAGTGCATGGAGAGATGCCGGAGGGCCAGGCTGGCCTTGAGTTCGAGGAAATGCAAATTTATGGTACCACAAGGAAAGTCGTTGGGCCATATTGTTTGTAAAGCTGGATTGAAAACTGACCCAGATAGGTATGGGTAATTGTGGAGATGGAGTCGCCCGTTGATGTGACGGGAGTCAAGTCCTTCTTGGGACATATAGGATACTAGCGGAAGTTCATCAAGAACTTTGCCCAACTTTCATTCCCACTGGACAAACTAACAAGAAAGGGAAACCGTACATATGGGGACTGGCACAGGGGGGAAGCATTCGAGGAACTCAAGAGGAGACTAGTGGCCGCACCCATTCTGGCCTATCCAAACTGGGACTGAGAATTCCACGTACATGTGGATGCCTCGAACTATGCCATTGGGGCTACACTAGCATAGGAAGGGGGACATGGGTTGGATCATCCCATCTATTTTGCTAGTTGGTTGATGTCGAAAGCCGAGAAGAATTACAGTACCATCGAGAGGGAAGCCCTCAGAATGGTCTATGCTATACAAAAATTTCGACACTACTTGTTGGCGACGCCTTTCACTTTCTATGTGGATCACTAGGCGTTGATGTACTTGGTAAACAAACCCATTATCCAAGGCAGGATAAGCATGTGGCTACTGCTCCTTTAGGAGTTCACTTTCACAATAATTGTACGGCCAAGCAAGAGCCATGTGATCGTTGATCAATTGTCTCGGATTAGGTCGGGAGAGTCGCTGGAGGGAGTCAATGATGATTTTCCTGACGCACATCTGTTCCAAATTGCGGCACTACCGCCGTGGTATGCGAACATTGGGGAATACTTGTTTACCTCTCAGTTCCCAGCCGGAATGTTACTGAGTGAGAGAAGGAAGCTGGTCTTGAGAAGCAGGACAGTTCAGCTAATTAATGGGCTGCTGTATAAAATGGGACCTAACCAAGTCCTTAGAAGGTGTGTGATGGAAGAAGAGATTCCGGGAGTGCTTCAAGAAGCACATGAAGGGCCCGTAGGAGGCCACATGGGTCCAGACACCACCGTGTGCAAGGTATTGCTCGTCGAGCTATGGTGGCTCACCCTGTATAATGATGCACGAGAATGGGTGGTGGGCTGTGATACGTGCCAGAGGGCAGCAAAACCATTAAATCGGGACTTTATGCCCCTCAATCCATCCCATGCCCAGGAGTTGTTTGAACGCTGGGGTTTGGATTTCATTGGACCTTTGAAGGTTAGCAAAACACGGAGATGTCGTTACATTGTGGTGGCAACATAATACCTTACCAAGTGGGCTGAGGTGTGAACACTGCCGGATAACTCAGCTTTGAGTACAGCCAAGTTCATTTATGAACAGATTATTACAAGGTACGACATCCCAATCCAACTGACGAGTGATCGCGGTGGCCACTTTGTGAATCATGTCGTCAAGCTGCTCACGACGGAATTCAAGATTTTCATTCCTTGTCAAGCCCGTACTACCCGAGGGCCAACAGGCAGGCTGAGGCTACCAACAAAATACTTGTGTCGATGATCTATATATCTTGCGGAGTTGAACAGGAAGATTGGGAGGAGAAGTTGCCATCCGTACTATGGGCATACAGGACCACCTACAAAGTCACCACATGCCAGACACCCTCTCAGTTGATGTACGATCAGGAGGCCATTGTGCCAACAGAATTCATGGTTCTGAGTTTAAGGATCGTGATCGAGAATCGCCTTGGAGATATGGAAAGCTTGCGAGAACAGCTATACGTGTTAGGCAAGTTAGATGAACGCAGAATGATGGCTCAATGGGCCATTGAAGCCGCCCAACAAAGACGAAAATTTTTGCATGACAAGCACATTTGGCACATGGAATTTCGTCCAGGGCAGTGGGTGTTGAAGTATAATGGGCGGAATGAGATTAAGCTTGGGTAATTTAAAGTCTGATGGCTGGGACCATTTAAAATCCGCGAAGTAACTGCGAATGGAACAATTAAGTTGTTAACATTGGGCGACCAACCAATAAAGGAGATGGTAAACGGGTCGAAGTTGAAGATTTACCACCATAGGCAGCAGCGAATGATCCAGTTCGCCTAGAGGCAGGGCCTAGCGGGACAAATTAAAAAGGTAATTATTGATTTTTTTTTTTAGTTGGGGAAAAAAAAAATTGAAAAATAAAAAGTTGGAAAAGTTAAAAAAAAAATGAAAAATGAAAAAATTGAGAATTTTTTTTTTTAAATATTGGCAAATAAACTGTACGGAATTAAGAAAACCATACATTGTATGGAAATAAGGGAAACCCGTATGGAAATAAAAAGATAGTACAAATACTTTGAAACAAATAAAAATCCATACATTTGGCAGGATGAGTACATAGGCGATGAGAAATCCGTACGATTGCAGAGCAGGAGGATTTGTACGGTCGAACATAGAAATCTGTACAACATAATTAGTGCAAGAGGAAATCCGTACGGTATCAGAGGACAAGGAATCGGTACAATTTGAAGTCCGTACAGTTGCAGAGTAGAGGAATCCATACCATTACAAAGGAGAAATAAGACTTCCGTACGACACAGAAGAAGATAAAGAAATTCGTACATTGGCAAGGTCATAATCCGTACCAATGAAGATTGCGCGTATGGTTGTAGAGTGATCAAAAATCCGTATGCAACAAATTTGTACGATGGCAAAAGGTAATGAAAATTCTGTACACCAAGTGTAGCAGTGGGGTATCAAATTTGTACTATTTAGAGTGCACATGCCATCCGTCCTATCCAAACTGCAAAAGTGGCGACAGTAGAATTCCTTACATGTGGTTAGTGAAGAGGATTGAACAAGAGGGGAGGGTTTCGTATAATCCGTACATATCCAAAGAAGTACAAAGCCACAAAGAAAAGTAATGACATTTGAAAAAAAGTTTATTAAAGTATTGGCACCAATAGTTAAATCATTCAAATGTAATTTGGAAAATTGAGATTAGGAAAGCTAGATTGGAGAAAACGGTTGCAGCAGTTGGACCAACTGTCTAAGTCAAGGAAAATGGCAGAAGGAAGCACGCTAGCCAAGGACAAGGGAAAGCGAGTGTTGCAATCTGGAGTGAAAGTTGTAGGGTCGACAAATCCAGGAAAGGCCAAGAAGAAGACAGTGCCGGAGAAAATCACACCTGACACTATTACATCCGAAGGATTGAGTGGAAATGCATGTAGGACCTAGTGGCTGGAAACCCCAGATAATTATGTAATAAAAGAATCTCTCAGGAAAGCACGGGTGCATTGGGCAATTCAAATGCCCATCTTCGCCATTAGGGATTTCGAATCATGTTTGCGAATGATGGTGGCTACATATGACAGCGCGACCAGGGCATCAACTTTCTCTTACCAGCAGAGTACTGTGACCGTCTCCTTTGCACCCAACGATTTTGCTAGGGTATTTGGCATCCTAGATGAGGGAAAGAAAATAGACAAGAATGCTACAAAGATGTCGCTAGAAAGGAAAGAACAAGTACTGCAGTTAATTTGCCGAAGTGATCTCTTAGACTAGGAATGGGCTGCGATCAAGGCACCCAAGGGCAGAGGGTTGAAGAAGTCCTACATCGTTCTAGGAGATTGGCAGTGTCTACTGGATGTTATGAAAAGTAGACGTACAAGAGCCAGCAGGGCATCCAACATGGCGGTACCCATGATTGCACTTATGAATGGCCTGAGGAATGGGATGGTATACAACTAGGCAATAGTTTTGTCCGACAGAATCCACAAATTCTTGATCCTGTGACACAAGGCTTTTTATATGCCGTTTCATGCCATAGGGTTGTTCCTCGACGCCATACACACACAAGTGTCGCCGGAGAAGCACGTCTAGAAACCTCGGGAGACAAGGGACCCTTCACAGCCATTCATTTTTTATTGGACCCACCTAGATACCATGGCAGGTAGCGGGGAAGCCCATTCTAGTAGGAAGCGATGGAGATCCCCATAGGTGGACACGAAACAGGAGACGGAGATAGTTGACGAGGATGTAGACGAAGAGGCTGATAGTAGTGCAGCGGAGGGGGACGACTCCGACACTTCTTCTCGAAGCAGCTAGAGTCATGACACATTCTGCCTTGCCAACAAGAAGGAAGTAGAGAAAGCCCCGAGTACAAAGGAGAGTAGTGGCCACACAGTGTCATTTGGGCACGTGACGAGAGGAATCTGTGGATTACTGCCGGGTGGAGTGCGACCTGCGGGAGTAGGCCGACTCGTGTATGCAGCAATAGTATTGACTCAGGATGGAGGACTGACACCTCTCCAGACTTCGGGGGTGACGGTAGGAGCCATACTAGCCGTACCCATCCTAGGATTTGGGTAGTTGAGACCTCGACCTTCATTGCCTACACCCTCTAGGGTCGCCACAACAGTTCCAGTGGAGGACATTCCAACAGTGTCATTGGTTCCCAGGGAACCTCCTTGCATTGAGTCTACTGTACGGAAGGAACCGGTACATACGGAGGTCTCGGCAGCAGAGGGTACGGTGACCGGAGATGATGATGCCACCACGGATGTATGGCTAGGTCCCTATGAGATGCCTCCCACGACACCATTGGGACCCCCGTGTGCCTTACCCCAACCATGTCCTTTTCCAGAGATTGTGGACCTCGATGGGGGTAGCTCTCATCAGGAGGTCAGACAGCAGGAGTTGGTGATGGATTTTCTGTAGGACACCATTGGGTTTGAGGAAGAGATGGCGGAGATGTAGCAACAGGAGCAAGCCACTATCGGGAGCCAGCCGAAGGGCATAGAGGTATTTTTGGCAGAGATGGGAGCCAGTGCACAGAGGATGGCAGCAAAGGTGGAGGCCAGTGCACGGAGATTGGCAGTCTATTCAGAAGCGGACTGTCGGGCAGTCTGCCGTTGAGGGACTCCTCGCCTTTGCCACCGGTGGATGTGCTGAGGAGTTTGGGAGATGTTTTGAGGCCAAGGGTTGGCTCGATGTGGAGACTCCCGCGATGTTGGCAGGTTGGAGGAGTGAGCAGACGACTGAGGTTGGTGGAGTACACTTGTTGCTACAACAGGTAGAGCAAGCTTTTCGGGACGGGTACTACCAGCTCAGACGTACCCAGCATGGTGCCTCGGCAGCAGAGACAGAGCGGGTGGCGGCCATCACAGCTCAAGAGGAGCTAGCCACTCGCCTACATATGATGGAGATGGAGTTAGCACAATAGAGAGCATGAGTGACCAGCCTAGAGGAGGAGTTGGCTCGTGCAAAGGCAAAATTGGCCCAGGAGACGGCGGGGCGTGCACACAAAGTAGTAGAATGGGCAGCCCTTGAGACCTGTCTCACATCTACTTTAGAGGCGTTGGATGGGAAACAGAAGGAGCTGATGGAAGCATTTTTTATGGTGAAACGATCCCGGGAGAGACAGTTGATAGCTGAGCGAGATCTCTAGCATAGGACACAACAGGTTCACTAGCTAAGGGAGCAGTTCGCAGCAACACCACCACCGACCCCTTCTTCATCAAGGACGCCCTTTGTACCCTCTCAGCTTTGATTTTCATGTTTGGTCTTAGTGTCATTTCCCATTTTGTTGTATGTCGTCAGGAGACAACCTTCTTTTTTGGGGGGGATGATGTTGTTGGGTAATTATGTCATATTGTAATTAGAACGTTACCTGTGTTACAGGTCGGTGGTTAGGTGACAGTTGTCGGCAGTTGGCACCGGACAACCAACACCGACACCTATATATATGTACTTGGTTTACTATTTCAGGGAGTAGATATTGTCGAAGAAAGTATGTTTTGAATGTACTGGCATTTGGCATTAATGAATACATACATCTGAGTTCTTTTGTTTACTCGCATTGCTGTATACTGTCATATTTCCTACATTTCTGTACTGTTATGCACTATTGAACGCACACACCCCTTGGGGGAAAACATTCATTGCGTGCCCTAGTTGTTACAAGTAGCCATTTTTAAATCTCATGTCATGACTAAGAAAATCATTTCTTCAAAAAAATTGTCAAACTGTAAACCTTGGTGATTTATTCCATAAAATGAATAAATTTATCCCAATTTTTGAAGGAAAAATGACGCAATTTGAAGACAAATATTAGATGCAATTTTTCCAAAACAACCCATGATTTCCACTTGTAGAGCACACCTATGACTCTTTATTTTCATTGCAATTTTTCTTTGAATACTAGTCACGAATTTTCCATGCCCTAGTGTTGTTGGTGTTGGAAATAAGCCACACCCGGACCGACGATGGGCTGGTCCAAGAGGGGCCAGTAGCTCAGTGGTAGAGCACTCCAATAGCGTATGGAAGGTCCTAGGTTCGAGTCCTAGCTGGTCCATGTCTCAACATGGTATCAGAGCCAGGTCCAAGCTAGGAGCCCCAAGCACACGAGAGGTGTGGCTCAAGGGGGGTGTTGGTGTTGGAAATAAGCCACACCCGGACCGACGATGGACTAGTCCAAGAGGGGCCAGTAGCTCAGTGGTAGAGCACTCCAACAGTGTATGGAAGGTCCTAGGTTCGAGTCCTAGTTGGTCCATGTCTGCAATTTTTCCTTCAACAAGTCTGCAATTTCCTTCTAAAAATATTGCATGAATTTTACCGGATTATAGTTGCAATTTTCCACACTTGAAAAATAACCTTCAACCTCCTTTGAATCTTGATTGCAAAATCTTCCTCTTGTTTCTAACCACACTTTGATACCACATTAAAATCCCAATCACAATGACTAATTACATAATGCTGAAAGAACATTGAATCAATCATACAAATCATTGAAATTCAAATTATAGAAACAAAACTAGAAGCATACACAAAAAAATTAATAATTACATTTTATGACTTGTTTTTTCATTCCTTCGAAAAACTGTAATGTCCCCATTATTAGGCCGTCTCATAGTACAGCTCGTGCTGGTCTCCAGGTTGGTGCCAATATGGTCAGTTTACTATTTTGATGTTGCAAGTGTGTTTAGATGGGTTAGTGGAGTTGAATGACACATTCTGAGGTGATTTTGGACTTGTCCAAGACTTACTATTTATAGTAAGGTACTATTTTTAGTAAGTGTCAATTTCGACACCGATTGGTCAGTTGGGAGGCTTACTATTTTTAGAAGTTACTATTTATAGTAAGCGCCATTTTTAGCAACTAGACATGGTTTCAGTCTGCTCTTAGCTTCAACATGCAACATCTTCAGTTTCAGAGCCTGAATAGTTGGGCCTATGTTTAGCATATTACTATTTATAATAAATGCTATTTTGGGGGAATTGGCCTCAGAGTTAGCTTCAGTTCTCCAGTTGGTTCATGGATCGCCTTCTAGGGATCTTTCAGAGGGTTTGATAGACACTATTTTTAGTAGGTCATTGGCACGATGGGATCCAACCTTACTATTTATAGAAAGGCATCAGGATGATCTACATGCCTTGGTGATCTTCTTGGTGTTAATAGAATTATCAAAAGATTATTATTTTGGCTTATATTAACGATGGGAGGATTAATTTAATTATTATTAACGTTAAATGCTTTAATAATATTAAATTAAATTAAAAGGTTATTAAAAGGGGTATTAAATGCTAAGGCTTTTAATAATTTAATAAAGCCAATGTATTTAGCTAACCTGGGCACCCATCACGAAGATATTAAGTTATATCAAAAACAAATATTTAATGTGCTTTTTATTGATTAAATAGGCACATAGAAAATCATGCCCGTTGAGGAAGATATAAAAAGCTAAAAAGCAATCAATTCCTCATTCATTATTAAGATTGCTTTTTGAAGAATTGGAGAAAATGTGAGCAAGGGTTTGCTCCAATTGGAGAATTTCAGGCTCCTAGGAACAGAAACACTTAAGAGTTCGAATGCTTGCAAGTGTGCAATATAATCCAAGAGCATTGATTTCAGGAGGCTTCATTCAAGGGCTTCAATTGAGCTTAATTTCATAGAATGACAGAGGATTCAAGAATATATTCAAGGATTACTAATATGCAGGTTGAAAGCATTCTAAAGGGCAGATTTGAATGGTTATTGCACACATTTCAAGAGGAATATCATTGCAACTTTCAGCCGTACCAATTGGAGGGTTTCAAGAGGAAGTATGTGGCTTTCCTAGGGCATGTTTTGGGCCAAACAAGGTTGCAAAGTGACATTTCATCTTCTTCCAGCTAGCCGCCCTCATTCTAGCTTCCACATTCTCAAACTCGAATTTTTGAATTTATTGTATGCAATTCACCAATCTAGGTGTGAAAACCTAGGGTTGATCATCATTTTCAAGAATTGTGATTATTGCTTGTAGCTGGTCAACAAATATTATCAGCAAATAATTTCAAGCATTATATTTCTGTTCTGAAAACATCAATTCAAAAAAAAAAAAAGAGCAATTTAATAATAAGTCATAAAATATCCCTTAATCAGAAAATTAAAACTTTAGAACAAGGGGGGATATTACAGTGGTATCAGAGCACAGAGTATCCTGCTAGCCTGTGCATTCAGTTGTGATTTAGGATTTAAAAAAAATATGAATACTCTTGGTAAATTAATAGATGACCTTACCAAAATGATGAATGATCTTGACACCAAAGGGTGTGACAAGTCAATATTTAAATCCAAGCGTAATGAAGAGCTTGGAAATAAATTATTTGAATCCAAGACAGTGTTAAATTCTTGGCACAAGGGAGAGTCAAAAAATAAAACATTGTGACCCAAGGCATATGAAAAGGGTTCTAAATTTCTATCGCAAACAGTGAACCTTCAACCACACAGTGACAAGGCTCAAGTGTTGAAGGAGGGCAATGAGTTACCCTGGAAGAAAGGTTAGTGAAGAAAGAAGAGTCGCTTGTAATTTGCAGCTTACAAGTGATCATGAGAAAAGCAAAAATCTATCATCATGTGGGAGTCCTAAAGAAGTTGAGATTATGTTCACAAGCTCACTTCCACCATATGAGAGTTTAGATCAAGAGGAATCACATATTGCACCTTGAGTCTTCATGTTGATCACAAAGAGGGAGAGAATGCAAACATGGATCGACCACTTGGAGATGTTGATAACATGACACAAAGGTATGACAACAATTCTGACTTTTGTAACAGCAGTTATATTTCCTTACATCATCATGGGATAGCAGCCTTTTCACATGAGGAGGATGGTGTTGTAGAGTCTTCTTTTGATGGAACTCAAGATTTGGGTGTTAAAAATGAATTATGTGTGGTGGATTTGTAGCACAAACATTCTGATTCTGTATATCAGATCATGGAAAATAGGCACCAGCTGAATGGCACGAGTTTCTTGGTAGGAAACTTGGAGGTAGGGCTATCTTGTGAGATTGATCACACTAGTGCATATGAAGATGTCTCCCAATCAGCCAATGATGATGACTCCACATCCTATGTGAGTGCTGATGCTTATGCTGGTCTGGGTGATCTTGGACGATGAAATTTAGTCATCCATTGCAGCTACATCCAAGAGGATCTTCATTGGAAGGTGCAATTTTTAGTCATGAGGAAGACGTTGCAGCGGGTAATGAAGTCGAATCTCAGTATGAGACTCCTCATGGCTCAACACCATAATAATATATGGGATGGATTTACTTTTGACCAAAGTACTGTCCTAACTTCTTGTATGCAATTGGGCATGGAGGATGGCATTATCAGCATTGACGGTGTTGATACTAACCTCGGAAATAAATCTGATTTAGTGTTTGCATTATGTTGATTATAAATTAGAAAATTTAGATGGTGTTGATAGGTCTCAGGAGTACCATCATTTGACAGGACAGTTGAAGGTAAGTGAAGACCAGATTATTGTAGCCATTAAACATTTTGATGACACCCATAAGTTGATGGCAAAATGTTGTTGGAGGTCTTTAAGAATACATATGGACCTTGGTGGAGAACTTTTACTTTGAGATTCACGGGCACTTAGAGAAGCATTAATGATAATGAAGACTAATTACCTAAGTTACTTTTTGATAGAGATCACCTTCTCATGCTTGGTGAGATTTATTTTAATGCACTAAAAAGGGAAGAAGCGAAGGTAGATAAGCTTATGGTTACTCAAGATTCTTTGAAGAGCACTTAGATGGCCCTTCAAGAATCTGAAATTTAGATTGATGAGCTCTGTGAAGAATTGAGCTTGGTTCAATCACCATCATCCACGGCAAGAAACCAGACTTCTATGAATGCCATAACACCTAGGGATGTGAGTGGTACTCATGGTTTGAGGGGAGAACCCCTTAAGATGGTCGAGCAGGAGGAACTTTCAGACTTGCATGGGCATGATGACAGGAATGATTCTGAAATTTCTGAGTTTACACACAACTTGCATCATGGAGATCATGAGTCACCTTTGTGGGAGAGCCAATTGAGGGCTCAAGACATAGGTACAGGTGGACCAGCCAACAATGGAGTGTATGCATCTACAAGCGACAGGGGCACAAGTCTCTATATTGGCGATGTAGAGATTGCCATTGGTGCCACTTGTGACAAGGAGGTGAATTCTTGTGAGGCTAGCATTTGAATTGTCATGTTGTTCAAATCATCTTTACATGAGGATTGTAGGGCTCCATCTTGTGGGAGCATGTCTCCTACATTTGTTAGTGAAATATCGCCTTACCTTTTCTTTTTCAAATTTCCAGTTTTCAAACACACAAAGCACCCATTAGGGTTAGAAAGATAATCAAAACACTGTTGAAAGGTAACCCTTCCACTTTCTGATCACCAAGAGCCTAGTGCGGGAAGGTGAGAGCATACAGTCATAAGGGGATTGTTAGCTTCAGTAATGCACTGGAAATTACAATGTTGGGTGGCAAGCCAGCCCCTTCTGCTTGTCCAACGGGTAATAGAAATTTTAACAACAATTAGGTGGTGTAACCAGCCAATTACAAATCCAAAATGATTGAAGTAAATGAACAATCACTCAACCACTTATTCAATGGGAGGATTGTAAAATGAAAATAACAATCCACTCAACCGCTTATTCAGCGAGAGGACAGCATTACAATAAGAAAAGATAGGCGACAAAGCCAACCTCTTCCACTTATTCAGTGGGTCTTGTGATACAATCCAAAAAGGGATAGCTGTTAGTACTACTAATCAGCTTTACAATATATACCATGAGATTTCAGATTAAGAGCATCACTGCCCATTGCTGCAGATAATTAATTATGCACTCCAAAGCTACTAAAGAGTAACAACCTCAAAACACACTTCTCACTATCAATTTTCAGAATCTGATATACAAAACAGCATGCTGCAAAACGCAGGCCAGCGAATTCAAGACTCACACAAACACTCACAACTTTGCTCACACTCAACGGAATGACCCCAAATTGGTTGCCAATGAAGGCTAGAAGCTAGGCAAGACTCCCACAAACACTCACAACTTTGCCCACACTCAATAGAATGACCCCAAATTGGTTGCCAATGAAGGCTAGAAGCTAGGCAATTATTCTAGGACTAACAAAATGCAACAAACACACCAAAATAAAATTTGCATGCATCCCAATGCAGCTCCAGCATGGTATGGCTAGGGAAGAAACTCGACTTGCAATATAAAAATGAATACACCAAATTATGCACTGAAAACTTACAAGAATGATCGCCTAGAGCATCAGGAAAGAACGAGAAAATACCTAGAACCATCAGATGGCCATGCCGAGACTTCTGAGCAAAACACACCTACATCCACACTGAAAACTAGCAAACTGGAACTCACACACAACACTCCAAAATCAGAAAACTTCGAACACAAACTTCGCAATGAATTTCATCTATTCTCCTGAGTGAAGAACAATCTCACAGTCTCAACTAGTTGCTATCTTTCAAGCGAAAAGCTAAGCATTCAATCCGGGAGGAAGCATTTTGAAGCATTCAGTCAGCATTCCGGCAGCACTTCGTTACAATATTCATGGATAGTCTCAAATGAAGGCCAAGGCACATATTATAACTTCCTCCTCAAATCGAACTTCGTTTCCCTCCAATATGGGATTAAACAATGACATTCCAATTTCCTTAGTTTGCATTTCATTACATTTTTCCCAAAATCGCCCATCACATGGTGGCAAATACACTTTATAAAAAATACATCAATAAAGTGTATTATGACATCCAAAGAATAAAGTGAATCATATCATAAAATTGTCTTATTTTCCTCCTAAGGCATCCATCTTGCCTTAATAATTCACTTATAAAATATTTTCCTCAACCAAGAATCGCCCACATATAATTAAGGAAATGATTTTAGATATCAATATAACTTCAGCAATCCCCCGTAAATAAATCGTCCAACTTTTGCCTTAAGTTATAATTTAATTTAAAACACCATTTTCATCAAATACTTAAATTGCCAAAACAAGCTCCAAAAATGTTGGAAGACAAACTAACTTGCCGGAAATAGCCATCCGAACTGAGTAGCTGAACCCCTGCTAAAAATAGCACTGCTAAAAATAGTACTTACTAAAAATAGCATACTGCTAAAAATAGTAAGTGTTTCTAAAATGATTTTTACCACATTCTGAGCAGCCATCTTGACTTACTAAAAATATTGTCTGGAAATCATCTCCGAAGAATTTGCATGTCAAACCACGCTGGAGCTCTCAAAAAACCCAGAAAAACCCTATAAAGCAAACAATCGTCAGCCTATCACAATTTACTAAAAATAGTAAATTCAGAAATCTTCTTTGATTGGAATGCATGTTATACCATCCTGAAGCTCACGAAAAACCCAAAAAGAATCCAAAGAGCAAACTGTAGAACTGCTGCAAACACCTCTCTGAAAACCTTCTTGAAGACAGAAACCCTAATTTAGTCTCTGGTTAGCCTATGGGTTTCCAAAATAGGCTAGACTCCATCCATCAATTTAGAACTAAGAAGGGGACATTATAGTTAGCAAATCAAGTAAAGTTTTCGTTGGAGCTAATTGAATTCTAGAGCCTACTGAGTCACAAGAACTTATGGAACAATTGAAAGTTATAGAAGATAAGGCTGTCCAAACCTTAACTCAATTTGTGGCACACACAAGTTTGTTGAATACCTCCTATAGTCAGTGCAATTGGAAGAAAGGCAGAAAGGGATAGTAGTCGGCTTTTCTATGTCAAGTCTGGAAACTATCAAACATGCTCTAGAGGAAATGAAATCAAATTTCCTCCATTTGCTCTCAGATTGAGACTTAGCCATCAAGTTTGTAGAGAGGGCTTGCAAAGCCAATACCAAATATGCCCTTTATGATTGGAGGAGTGAGCCACTTCTTGATTTGTGTGATGAGACATGGAATCCCAATGATTATTCAGGGCTTCCTTTGGCATGTGTGGGTGAATTTCACCTCGACTGCATTGTAAGGAGTGCTCATCATTTTTCTTTCAGCCCACACACTGATGATACGATGATGTGTAAGTGTGGGTTGGCTCAGGGATTATATAGTCCACTCTGGTATGACGTGTATCTGTTTTCTAGAGATGGAACCAAATCTTGCCAACACTCTTCTTTGTTTCCTTCAAATGGTTGTATACAGGTATAGGGTAGTTGTGATTTCAGTGAGTATGATGGCATTGGTATTCCAACTCACAGAGATGGAGTTTTTCTCCATAAGTTGATGAGAAATGGCTGTTCAACTTCATGGAACATAGACTTTCATAATTTCTAGAGGACAATAGCTGTACATGATTTTGGAGGAGAGTTGCATCATCTCCTCTTCGTTGGAGAGCGGCATAGGGTTGACACTCTATTACCCTATGATCCTGGCGGTTGTATTTTCATTCCTATAGGTTGAATTTTGAGATGGGAGGCTGCTGATTATCCCATATCAACAACCCCGAAGGGGCAATTATGCATTTTCTTGCACCTATGGTGGGTATCCTTCACATCTAAGGGAGATCTGTAGAGGTTGGAGAGTGGTGTTGTGATGTTGTTACCTTGAGATACTTCCATCTTCTCATTTTTGGCGGATGTGGGGATTTGTTGGTTTGAGATCCGAGTGGTGACTCACTTGGTATATCATTTTGTTTGGATCCCGATTAGTTGCTTCACCACTCTCGGTGCAGTGATGATGGTTTTATTAGAGTGGCGTAGTGGAGGGCAATGGGTGTTGAGTACGGTGGACTTCTAATTTAGATGAGGGATCTAGAATTTTCTATGTTGGGCAGATTGCTTTATATCTAGAGGGTGACCCATGAGGCTGCCGAGCTTAGTTTCATTCTGATCTAGTTGAGGCAAAGGACTTTTAGTAGAGTTTTCTTTAGGCTTTTCTGGGATCCTAGTATTTATGTCATGATTTTTAGGTGTAGATTGCTTGGGGACAAGCAGTATTGGGGAGGGCGGACTGTAATGTTCCCATTTTTAGGCCCTCATGTTGTACGACTAGTGTCGATCTCTAGGTTGGTGCCAACATGGTTAGGGGAGTATTTTGATGTTGCAAGTGTGTTCAGATGGGTTAGTGGAGTTGAATGACACATTCTAGGGTGATTTTTGACAACTTATCCAATACTTACTATATTTAGTAAGTGTGAGTTTCGACATTGATTGGTCAGTTGGGAACTTACTATTTTTAACAGTTACTACTTATAGTAACCACCATTTTTGGCAGCTGGGTATGGCTCTAGTCTCCTCTTAGCTTCAATATGCAGCTTCTTTAGTTTCAAATCCTGAATAGTTGGGCCTATTTTTAGCATATTACTTTTTATAGTAAATGCTATCATGGGGGAATTGGCCACAAACTCAGCTTCAGTTCTCTAGTTGGTTCATGGATCGCCTTCGAGGGATCTTTCAGAGGGTTTGTCAGACACTATTTTTAGTAAGTCATTGGCACGATGGGGTTCAACCTTACTGTTGGTGTGCGTTTAATGACACTTCAAACACAAAATAAAGTGTTGAATACTCTATCCTCTCTTGAACAAAATCTTCTCAAATACTGAATGGAAGGATTACTTGAGACGACTCCAAGGTTTATATATGTTAGGTCTTGACTTTTTACATGGATAGACTTAGTGATATATGATGTGATATTGCTAGAAACACAAGGGGGATTTACATTTTGCTTGAACTCTTGCTTCAATGTTGCTGGAATGTGGAAGTTCACTTGATTTGAAAAAAAAGATAAAAGGATTGAGGGTTTAGAAAGCTAGTCTAATCCTAGAATGTAAGAGACTATGAATGATTTAGTGAAATTCTACTAGGCTTTGCTTCGCCATGCAAAGAACAACTCCATAGAGTTTAGTGTGATCTTCTAAGGTAATCTTATTATGTTCAAATCACCACCAACAACATAGACACCATCAATGTGATGCATATCAATGGGTAAGTAGCAATCGAAGTTAAGTTTATAAAGAGTTCAGTTGACCATGCAAGATACTTCACAATCAGCAAAATACTAGTAGTATGAACATGTGAATTTTACCATTAATCATCCACAATAGCTTCCATCCATTTAATCAATATGAAAATAAATGAGAAGTAGAGACCATGCAAATGTTGAGTCAACACATGAAGTTCACCATATCTTCAATGAAAATAATATGCTTCTTGCAACAAAGTCTTGACAACAATCTCCATTTCTCCTACCCTACTCAAGGAACATTATTGAGACCTGCTTGGGGATTTAGGGGTGTAAGGCATGTGCATCTTTCATTGCTTCTCTCTTTCAACATGGGGAGTTCTTCACTTAAATCCCTTTCAAAACATCCCATATTCATTCACTAAGGTGATCACTCTTTTGTTCTCAAAACTTTTCAAGTCACCTTGCTGGGTTGGGGATTTGAGGTAGTGAGGAATGTGGTGGGCTTTTGAGGAAATGAGGAATGTTCTCAAGATCAGCTCAGGCATTTGAGGCAATGAGGAATGTCCTCAAGATCAGGTTGGGCTTTTGAGGCAGTGAGGAATATTGCTCACTTAGACTTCTCCAAATCATGTCTGCTTCAGCAACCTTTACCCTTTCATCAACTTCCTCATTTGCTCGATCAAATATCAATATTGCTCTTTCCATTGCTAAGTCATGGATCGTAAGGACAAAATCATCACCTTCCTACTTGGGCATGGATTTGGGTGTATGAGGAATGTCTTGCCTAGGAAGGTTGTGGATTTGGGTGCATAAGGAATGTCTTACCTAGGAAGGTCGTGGATTTGGAGGCATGAGGAATGTCTTAGAGTAGGCCGGGCTTTTCAACCTGAAGTGGAAGTTGATGACTTATGGCTGGACTTTTTGGCACCAAGTGGAAGTAAGCATGATGGTCGGGCTTTTAGGCCTGCACGGGAAGTGGAACAAACAAGTCCGTGAATTTGCCCAGCAAGTGGAAGTTCATCATTTCCACTCTCAAATTGTGTTTTCTTTAATCACTTTCATTATCCTCATTAATCTTAATCATTTGCCAGATCAAACATTCATGTTGATGCACCTTCATTGCCAAATTAAGAGAAAAAATCTGTCAGCTGAGTTTTTGAGGGTGAAATGGAACTGGGCTTTTGGGAAGTCGCTGGAAGTGACTCAATCAGGTCGGGCTTTTGCTTGCTAAGTGGAAGTCATCCAAGTTAGCCCGTGAATTTCAAGGTTAAGTGGAAATGACTCCCAACTGGCCGGGCTTTTTGCCCGCGTGGAAGTGGTGACTTCCATTCCTCTTTGCTTTGATTTCTTCATTAGCTTTAAACGTTCCAATCATCCTTACCTTTCCTCATGAAATCAACCTTATCCTCATCAAGGCATTGATACAGTAGTGTGTTCCTTATTGCATCTTCTTAGGCTAGGCTTTTGATAGCCAAGTAGAAATGTAGCCAAGGTAGGCCAAGCTTTTTGGAGGTCACTGGAAGTGGTGACTTCCTTGCAACACCAATATCACTTGTTCAATGAATCGTTCAAGGCATTCCCATTTCATGCTTCAAGGTAATCTCGTCATCATCACTTGGGCTTGCACCTATCACTTGAGCATCTAGAGCTAAGAAGGCCTCAAATTAGCCCGGAGGAACACTTGACTTGAGCACTTCCTGACAATCTAAGGTACTACACCTCCTACAAGCAAAAGGTTAAGAACACTAAAATTATTGCCAAGCCAGATGACTAAACTAAGACAACTAACCTACTAGCAAAAAGTGGGGGTCCCCATTTGCAATGGGGTGATGTGTGAAAACATCACAAAACTTACTATTTATAGTAAGGCATCGGGAGCATCTGGCATGCCTTGGTGATCTTCCAAGATTTAGTAGAATTATCGGAAGATTATTATTTTGGCTTAAATTAATGATTGGAGGATTAATTTAGTTATCATTAATTTATTATAGTTAAATGCTTTTATAATATTAAATTAAAATAAAAGGTATTAAATGCTAAGGCATTTAATAATTTAATAAAGCCAATGTATTTAGCTAACTTGGGTGCTCATCATGGAGATATTAAGTTATATCAAAAAGAAAATATTTAATGTGCTTTTTAATTATTAAAAAGGCACAAAGAAAATCATGCCCTTTGAGAAAGATATAAAAAAGTAAAAAGCAATCAATTCCTCATTCATTATTAAGAATCAAGATTAATTTTTGAAGAATTGGAGAAATTGTGAGCAAGGGTTTGCTGCAATTGGAGAGTTTCAGGCTTTTGGGAATGAAAAATCCCAAGAGTTCGAATATTTGTAGGTGTGGAACAACATTTAAGAGTATTGATTTCAAGAGGCTTCATTCAGGGGCGTCAATTGAGCTTAATTTCATAGAATTTGACAAAGGGTTCAAAAATATTTTTAGGGATTATTGATCTGCAAGTTGAAAGCATTCTAAAGGGCAGATTTGGTTATTGCACACATTTCTAGGGGAATATCATTGCAACTTTCAGCCATTCCAATTTGAGGGTTTCAAGTGGAAGTGTGTGGCTTTCCTAGGGCATGTTTTGCACCAAACAAGGCTGCAAAGGGATATTTCATCTTCTCTCAGCCAACTGCCCTCATTCTAGCTTCCACATGCTCAGACTCAAACATTTGAATCTATTGTATCCAATTCACCAGTCTTGGCGTGAAAACCTAGGGTTGATCATTGTTTTCTAGAATTGCGATTATTGCCTGTAGCTGGTCAACAGATATTATCAGCAAATAATATACTATCTATTGCCATGTAATTCGATATGTTTATATTTAATTAATTTAATTCTGGCAAGCGAGAGTTCAACTGTGAATTTTTTTGTTTTAAAATCAAATAGTTAAATTACAATTCACTTTTTATTTCTAGCATTATATTTCTGTGATTATAATTAGTTTTTGGATTCAACTGTGTAAGAACTTTTGCATCAACGTTTCGGGTCACACTTTGTGAACCATCATGAGGATGAAAGAGAACAGTTCTAAGTTCTTGCACAGTTGAATTTGGAAACTAATTATAATCAGCATTATGGACTCTGGAAATCTGATAGATCTAATTATATTTCTATTCTGAAAACATTAAATCAAAAAAAAAAAAGAGCAATTAAATCAGAAGTCAAAAAAAATCCCTTAATCAGAAATTTAAAACTGCAGAACAAGGGAGGATATTGCAAAAACATACAAGGAAACTCCACAACTAATATAAATCGTAGTTGCATAGAAACCAACATGTACTATGTTTATCTAGTTTTTTACATTCAGTTTTCCAGTCCTTAGGAAGACTTAATCTGTCGGTCCTTTGAAAGACGATTTGAAGAAATTGATTGCAATCTTCTATCTTGCTCCTATCTTGATGCTAGTTTAGTTAAAATTGTAATCTTCCCAAAATCAGCTTTCACTACAAAAGCATCGTTATCACTTAGAAGGATGAGATGGAAGATAACTCTAAATTACTAAGGTATTTTTACAGACAGTTAGACTTATTTAGCTAAATAAAAGACTTCACCTTTAATTACTAAAGTGAAACACCAAATAGACTAACACCTCTTGAACTTTTCCCCACATGTTTGCACTAAACATGTGTGGAAGTTCCTATCCGAGCTAAAAAAGTCAACATAGCAGAGTGGGTTCTAGTCATAAATCAGCACTCCTTATTTCCTAGGGGATGACAATGATGAATGCTAAATTATAGTTACTAAGTAGGTTTGGTTATGGCCTTACTACTCTCTTTAGTTGAAGGGTTTAATAGAAGGATTAACTAATTGCCACTGTTCTATAGTACTTAAGTAATAGGGAAGTGCAAGCTAACAATACAAGCAGATTGTGTCCGTTTACATGTGTACGCAGACTGTGATAAGGTGTTCTGTAAAGAGTTTTTTGTTGGAGCCAGACATTTTGTGCTATAATTGGAAGCCATAAATGTTTCAGCATATTAAATAAGGGTCTTGTAGAGAAATAAGAGAATATGGCAGTCTGGTTAATTTGCAAAGCCACATCAAGCAACTTTTTTGGGCTATTAAAGCTTTCATGGAATATAATTGAATAGTGGATCTTGAAGCAGTAGTTAAGAGCACCATAAAAACCTACATTGGCACTTAAAACTTACGAACATTTAATCAAATTCATTTGCACTGTTTTCATTGAGTTCCTTTCTATTCTTCAGAGTTGACCCTTTACTTTCTCCTTTCTGCCAAATATTTTTACTTTATCAACTCATGGTTGCATCTTGTAAGGAACCATCCACTTTGTAAGGAACTAACTCTAAATTTTTGCCATGGCTAGTTCCTCCGTTTATGTCTGAAATATATACTAAATTATAAGATATCAGAGATTTTGCAGTACCATGGCATGGTTATTATGATTGAAAATGTGTTGGTATTTACATTGTTAAGCTTGAATTCTTCAGATCCTACCAGAGAAGTACAGCTACTTCCGGAGAGCTGACCGGGACAGTAATCATGTCGTTGATTGTGTGATATGTATGGCTGCTGTTGATACTGTGCAGCGGGCAAGTGAATGCATGGTAAGCAATGATCCCTTTTAAGTTTTAATATTTATAATTTACAATTTGTGAATAGATAGTGAAGTTTGGTAGTGTTATGCTTGGAATCTGTTTTAATTGTGTCTTTACTAGGGATGGAGGACTACTTTTCTACGAAGTTTATATTCTTAACATATGGATACAGATAACTCCTTGTGACCATTTCTTCCATGCTGGATGCTTGCAAAGATGGATGGATATAAAAATGGAATGCCCTACATGTCGTCGGCCATTGCCTCCGGTGTAAAATTCCCTCCATGCATTTTTTTTGTGTTTACAAGTTACAACTAACGTATAGTTGGACAACTGCAGACCAAATAACCAAATTTGTTTAAATGGTACGATACACTTCTTTTACTTTTGCCATGTGCTTGATTTTGACATTCAATTTGTTTGATGAATTTGCAATCAGACCTTGTTTTCAATAGCCTTAGTATCTTACTTGTTTCATTTACTGTGCCTGACAGGTATGAATACCAGGAGGAACTATCTTGTATTTTTGTACAACCTTGACATGAAATAGTTCACAAATTTTCTGGTTGCAACTTCTCCCACACTAAGAAGCAGAAGTGGGGTTCATTGTAACAATTTCTGTCTTTTTGTCAGCAAAGAGTTAATGTAAAATTTAAACATTTGAAAAATTTCATGTGCATGTTTACATGTCATTGAATAAGGAACAGTTTTCTTTCGATTTTGTATCACTTGCAAATATGAAGAAGAAAAATGGGCATCAGATAAGATGCCTTTCTTGTTATCATTAATATTGTAATAAGTTCATAATATCCGTGTGATATACTAAATCAAATGTAAATGGTTATGTTGTAAGAATGTTATTGCATTGCTGAATATATTGGAAGGATAATGCCTGGAAGTGTCAAAATTCATTACAGTATAGAGACGTAAAAAATATTTTGAAAGCTTGATTAAGATTAATTTGATTCTTTTTGTCACCATTCTAAGATCCAATCCAAGAAAAAGAAACATCATGTACATTTTAGATTGGTCGCTTTTTTGCTTTATATGCTTTACGTGTTTCCTGATATTTCAGTACAAAATATACTATTAGTAGCTTGCGAATCAGCAAATGGATTCAGTGGATCATCACACCAAAAGAATAGCCTGAATACTTTTGTTTTCTTCCATTGAAGCTTCTGTTCTATTAATCTTCCAAAGAGAAGTAATAAAAACCATGCCAAAGTGAATCCATCTACAACCAAGCAATATATGAAGGCACTCGGAAACTTGGTGAAGATCATGCTGATGCAAGTCTTCAACTCATATCACTATCTTTCCTCCATCCAACCTGAACTTGCTGTAGACAAGCACTCCTGCTGCAGTGCATGGTGAAGCCCTCAAGTTTGAAATTTAGGATATCAATTAGGTACATGAACGATAGAAAGAGTCTCAAAGACCAAAGTGGATTCAAGGGCCCTAATAACTGAGAAATTCATGAGACATTTTACTATTGCAAAAATATATCTCTATCATCCATATTAGCATGATCGTAAAGATGACCAGATCATTTGAAACCTTGAGAATGACCAACATTCTCAAGTCAACCATGCACAATCCCCTCCTAGATATTGGATGACAAAATCAAGCTTATGCTTGAAATTTAGAAGTTGGTCCAATGTCTAAAACCACTAGTTTGTACACTCTATAAGGCCTAGCTGAATCAAGAGATGGCAATGATGTTGTATAGCTAATCATATGCCCATGAGGTAGCAATGATCTAAATATGGATTAGCCACATTGGATTGGAGTTTGAGTGCCCAAAAAACAATAATCACTTATCTCATAGGCTTAATGATGACGCAAGTCCTTGTGTTTTTGTGTGTTCCAATGTTACTAATGCCAACTTAATCACTCAATTTTACCCCAAATCAAGTGTAGAAAATCTATATAGAACTTTATAGCAAAGGAGAAAGCTTGACTCATCCAATATCTAATGAGCATGGCCTTATCCCTATTGGATAGTTGTGCATTCTTTGGGAATCCCAAAGGTCCCCTTGGCTTAAGTAGAGCTTAATCTAGCTTAAAAAATTAGGAAAACCAAAGGGACCTACTAGAGTGTGCTTAAATCTTCCCCTTGCTCAAAAGGGATACACACAAGGATGCTCAAACAAGTCCTTTTTCAAAACATGTTTTGACCTTGTTTTGGCACCTAAACACCTACTTATGCTTCACACTTGAAAGTGTTTCACATTATATTACGTGTATTGTAGTATAGTAGGTATGGATTATCAAATTAGAAAATCATTTAGATTGAAGAAAGTATTGTAGTACAGGAGGTACGGGCAACCAAATTCGAAGAGAATAATAATATTGAAGATACAAAATAGAATACACAATGGGTGGCTTGTTGTTAAAGATTATTATCCCATCCCCAAGGTAGTCCGTTAATCCTAAGTTTGATCAACAATAAATTTTTAGGGAAGGGTGTTGTCCATGCAATTGCATGTAATTGCATTTCCTTATTGTATATACAATAAAACCATCCAAGCATTACCATTTTTTACATGGTGTTAAAGCATCTATGGATCGAACCTATGATTCACTTTTGAGATGAGATAAACAAATTCAACGAGTTACACTACTTTTGTTTTGTGTATAGGTGTTGAACAGAAGTAGAGCGAACGTTGCAAGATAATACCAAGAGGGAAAGAGATCCTAAGTTATTAGAAACCTACCGACATTTTAAGGGAAATATTGTTTTCTCTTTTAAGTGTCATTGCGCAATAACGTGTGGGAGATAGGAACTAAGTTATGTATGAAGTAGTTTTGACTTCTTGGGCTCGTATATGGATGACAATATGAATTTTTGTAAGTGCAAATCCTTGTTATTGTGTGTAAGCACATGAATTATGGACTCTTGATTTGCTGTTCGCTGAATAGAGATACAGCCTATGCATGCTTAAAAGATTAATGCCCAAGTCATTGCACTCATTGATGCTGACAAGGTTGATTCACTTAATTGAAAGAGTCCAACATCATTTCAAATGCATATATTGTAAAGGAAAACACATGCATATTTTGCTCGCATTTGCATTAGTGTGTGGAAGAAGAGAAGAGAACGCATTTTTTGATTCAAGAGGATAATTGCTTCAATATCATGGAGAAAGCATATGGCATTACCAAATTTGAGGGGTGGGATTTTCACACAGGAAGTGTTGATGTGTGTGTTTTGACATGGCAACAAGTTGGAATATCAATGGTTCCCCTACTTGAAAGGTCTTTTAACTCCCAAGAGTACAAGTTAAAAAGATGTTTGAAATACCGAAGTAGGCAAGTGTTTTAGTCATTTTGTTCGAGGGGCTTCAATGGAATATGATTGTAAAATCAATTATGTACAGTCCAATTATATGTTTAATCAAATTCAACTTCATATACATGCCAGCATACCGAAATTAAATTGCAAATCCAAACCCTAATGTGTCTAATTTCAGCAGCAATTTAAATACTATTGTTTAAATTTTCTACAACACTTAACCATTGGAACTACAATTGTGAAACATGAAGATTGATCAAAACACTTTTCTACTCATATGTGAATACATTCATCATTCTATTTACTTCAAAACCCCAGCACTAAAATTAGAACATTAAAATCAAAGTTGCAGCTAAGTAAACCTAATCCAACCACAAAAGAAGAACTACAAAAAAACAAGAGAGGGACGAAGAAAACTAAGCTTGCTGATATTGAACTTCATACACCTTCTGATAAATAGATAAATTTGATATAAATTAATCTTCATTTGGACCAAAAGTTTACAAAACATGCAAAAATGTGCCATTTTCAAAGGAATAAAATCAACTATAAAAGTTGGAACAATCACCACCTCATTCTAGATATAGATTGTAGAGATGATTCCTATAGTTGATTGGCACAATTTATGTTCTATTTTATGTCTTCAAGTTTATCATAGAAAATATCTCATCATTAGCAAGATACTAGTTATATGAAACACATTTCAAATTCATCCATTTTTCAAGAATTAAATGGAAATCCAAAAGAATATAGGATCAAATTGTTTTGTATTAATCTAAAGATTAGGTTTTGAACCTCTTCAAATCATTTCAAATTTATCCAATTTTCAAGAATTAAATGGAAACCCAAAAGAATATAGGAGCAAAATTGTTTTGCATTAATCTAAAGATCAGGTTTTGAATCCCTTAAAATAAATTTCCTTTAACATATTTGTAGGTTTTGTGGTAGGGGAATGTGAAAGTTATCCCTCCCAAAACTGTATAAGATAGTATCACAATGAAATGCTATTAGTCACATGACTTGTACATTTGAATTTTAACTTTATATTACATTTGAGTCAAATTTTGATGTGTAAATGCACATCATGCGCTTTTGTGCAAACTTTCTTAGTCATCCTTGATATGCTTTTAGCCATTTTACGAAACTAAAACTATCCAATAATGCTTGGACATGATTAAGACCAAGCCATTTGAATAACAAATTTGACATCAAACTTGTTGAAGATATATAGAAACCTTTGAGGCACTTTTCATGCTCAATTATCTTCTTTCAAAAATATTCGCAAATAGTCATTATCTTCATTAATCTAATTAATTGACACCCCATTGAAACTTCACGCTTTTGAAGATTCCCTTTAATCTCATTTTTAAATCAGTCCTTTAAAACTTGGCCAAGATTGAAAGTATAATCATCATCACGAAATTGACATCCAATTCCTTCTATAATATTTTACATATTATCAAAACCATTTTAGGCCATGGCATAAGCTACCTTAAAACTTGTATTTTCCACAATTTAAAATTCTTTTACCTTCCATTTTTTTTTAATGTAGGTGGGGCTCTCTTCCATCCAAAATACTCTCATCCAATAAAGTTTGGAAACTATCTTAGCCATTTGTACAACTTGCTGATAATTATTTTCCACAAGTCCATATCAAACTCCAATCATTCCTCTAATAATTTTATAAAGTCATTCTCCTTTAAAATCTTATTACATAAGGAATACATATCCTCCATGACATTGCATACCAATAAAAGCAACTCAAAATTCCATGTTCTAGTAGCCCTAACAATATTTCTTAAGTCTCCTATGAAGTGGGTATCTTTCAATGTTGCAATTGAGAAGTTGGGGTAGCCACTAAAGACTTAATAGGGTCAACTAGGTATTGATTGTAAGAGGTGAGATGTTAAACATTTTCTCTCAACTCTTTATCCATGACTCTAATCCTAAGATCGATGGATAACTAGGTACTCTCTAGAATGTCCCTTTTTTTCTTCCCCCAAAATAGGTTAACCATTTTATAATTTGGTGATTACTTATCTTCTTTTGCTTTATCTATCAAGGGGATGATACCTTGAGTTTTTCTTTCCTATTGTGCATCAATGGTAATAGAAGATCTCATTTTAGCTCTCTTCATTCAAGGAATCTTGATTATCATAGAGGTTAACTAGGAGAGATCACCAATGATTGGTTTTGTCACTCTTTCTATTTTGGATAATCTAATCAAACAATATTGTCTTGTAAGTTTGATTCTCTCTACTCAGTATTAACCTATTGATCTTGTTCTTTATGAAAATTATGTTTGGAAGGAGACTTCTGGCCCTTAGGGAATTTTTATGTAAGAGAGGTAGGTGTCCTCTTATGAGAAGTAACATGATTTTTAGGTAGAAGATTGAGTGAGGATCTAGCTAGACATGGCTTGAGAGTTTTCATAGAAGAATGTGCAGGTGACAATCTTTGTCATGTCCCCTTTTCAAAAGTACAATGGAAGACTGATGCAAGGACATTACGATGAATCTCATTATAGTTTAATGAACAACCTTCATTTGTCTCATGGTAGAAAATAAAAGGTTTACAGAGACTCCTTCACATCACATTCCAATTCTAGGAAAATTGGATCATGCTACCACAATTTATGATCTATCATGTTCCCTTTTGGATATTAGGAAACAAGGCTTCCACCTATCCCATGTCAAAGAGTTGTCGGGGTTGAGGATAGGACCTACTACTTGATGCATGCTAGAGGATCATTGGGGGTCAAGAATCAGAGCTGTTTCTCTTCGCATATGAGTGTTGGCATAGATTAGGTGTCGAGGGTTGGAGGTGCACTTTGACACATTCCCAAGGACCACAAGTCAGGGTTAGGGTTGCAGATCAATGCATATCAACACAGAAACAATGGTAGCGTGTGCAATGATGAGAAAAATTATAGCTTGTGGAACGATGGGATGAATGCAAGGTTGTGAGGCCAACTTGTGGTAGTTTGTGTCATTCAAATGTTGGCCTTAGTGCCACCGTGGGTTTGGGCTGACCAATTCAGTATTTGAATGAACAAAGATATAAAACTAGAAAATGCTGCATAATAATCAAAGGATGCAATGTATTTATAGGCACCTTGATGAAACCTCATAGGAGATTATGGTTAGTGGACAAAATCCTATTGTTCATTGGAATCAAAGGGCAAAAACTCTTGGTTCTTTGAGGGCATTCTCATTCAAGAGTGTATTAGAGCTTCAAGGCATTGTAGGAAAGTTTTGAGTCGTTGTGAACATTATCATTATCATTGTGGTGTATTGTTTTAATGATTTTAAAATAGTCTCAAATTTGGTGGTGATATCAATATAAGTGTTATGATTTAATTGTGCAAGTTTATGAATGTTGTTAAATTAATTACCATTATTGCCATAGTTTGGGTTAAATTGTGTTTATGTTACTCAGTGAATGTTGTTTCTAGTTTTGCAATTTTTATTTATTTATAACTAAAATTGTTGAAAGACACATTCTAGTGGTATCAAAGCACCTTTGTTGCTAGCATGTGAGTGTATAGTGGCATGGGTTCATGCAAATAAGTGATAGGCAAATTGGGTACTTGCGAAGGGAGAAGAGGAAACGAAGCTATGAGTTCAATGCCATTCATATTCAGAGCTAATTTTTTAAAATGAAAGGATCCAAAAGAATTTAATAAGGAACTAAAAAAATATCGCAATGAATATATGGGCTTCAATTAGGCCATCCATTGAGATGTGAATTTTGTTGAGTATTATGAGATGATGACTATAAACTACATAAGAAGGAAAAAAGAGGAAGATTCAGTATTCACTAAGGAGGAGATCAAGGCGAATGAGCCAAAAGAATCATTCTTAAGAAAGGAAGATCCCAAGATGATATAACCTAAAATAGTGAAGAGTACACTAGAGCAAGAACAAAATGCACTCCAGGATCAAATCATCTGATTGAGGGATGGGCTCGAAGCATGACGAGATGTGTTGCAATTGCAATATGGGAAATCAAAGCAGATTTGATCAGTTGTGCAAGTCACCAAATGTAACAACTACCTCAGGTACCTTCAAGCAGTGACTTGTCAATTTGGTATGTGCACCAAGATGGTGAACAAAAAAGTGGCCATTAGCAAAAAAAATGCCTAAAATAGACAAAACCTGTATGTGTTTTTGATAAATTTATACAAAACGTATGTGTTAAAACTAAAAAAATCCAAGCCAAAACATGTATGTATTATGGGAATTAAAAAACACATTTGTGCTTTTATGAGAGCAAAACATCCACACATTATAACCCATATGTCTTATGGTAAACAAGCAAAAGACATATGCATTTTGTTGACATAAAGATAGAAAAGGAACATGCCCCTAATTGCTAATGCATGTGGCCTTCCCTTATTTTTTTTTCATTAGAATATATTTTTTCATTTATCTTTCTTTCTTATACTTTAAGTTATATTTTATGTATATTGGTAGGATGTTTTAGAATGGTTTCAGATCTTTATGAGTCATAATGCAAATTCTAGATTTTATGAGATCATATAATTTTTCTGACTTAGTCAAATTTTATTAATTAGTAAGTTCCTATCAACATTCTCTTTCTATCTCACATTCTTTGTCACCACCAAGCTCTAGACATATTTGTTTTCCTATCTCTCTCCTTCTCCTTGCTCTCTACCTCTCTCTATCTCACTCTCTCCTCTCTCCCCAAGCTCTAGATCTTATAATTTTTCAAGCTTAGTCAAATTTCAATAATCACTAAGCTCTCATTATCATTATCACTCTCTTTATCTCTATTTCACTCTCTTTGTCTCCCTCGATCTTTGCACTTATCTATCTTCCTATCACTCTCTCTATCCCCATGTTCCCCCATCTCTCTATCTCACTCTATCATCTCTCCCTAATCTGTAAACCTATCTCTCTCACCCTTCTACTTTGTATCTCCCCTCTCTTCTCTACCTACCTCACTCACATTCTCTCCTCCCTATCTCACCTCTCTCCCCTTTCCCAGCTCTCTCTCCTTCCCTCTCTCTACTTATCTTGATCTCCTGTTTCCCTCTTCCTATATACACCCCCTCACTCCCTTCCTACCTCTCCCTCTCTTACCCTTTCTCTCTGTCACACCCTCCCATTCTTCCTCTCTACTTATCTCACTCCCGCCCTTTCCCTCTCTATTTACGTCTATCTCCCCCTCCCTCTCTCCACATACCTCTACCTCCCTCCCTCCATACCTCTACTTATCTACATAAATCTCCCTCCTCCTTTCCTCTCTATTTCTCTTTATCTCTCTCTTTTCATCCACAATCTTTATATTTCTCTCCCTATCACTCCCTCTCTCTCCTCTCTATCTCACTCTCCTCTCTTCACCCGAAGATCTATACCTATCTTACAACCTCTCTCTCTCTCCACCTCTCTCTACATACCTCCCTCTCACTCCCCTCCTACGTCTCTTTTTCTACATAGCTCTCCTTCCCTCCTTCCCTCCTTCCCTCCTCTCTCTCCCCTTCTATCTCTACTTATATCTATCTCCCCTCTCCCTCTCTCTATACACACCTCTCCCTCCTTTCCTACCTACCTCCATTTATCTACATAATTTTTCCTCCCACCCTCTCTCTTCATACATGTATCCCTCCCTCCTTCCACCTCTCCACCTCTCTACTTATCCATCTATCTCCCCTCTCCCTTTCTTTATTTATCTCTTCTCTCTCTCTCTCTCTCTCTCTCTCTCTCTCTCTCTCTCTCTCTCTCTCTCTCTCTATTAATATATCTACCCTCTTACTCTATCTCCCCTCTCCCACTCTCTACCTACATCTCTTTCCATCTTCTCTACTTTTATCTCCCCTCTCTACCTCCTTCCCTCTATACTACTCTCTCTCTCTCTCTCTCTCTCTCTCTCTCTCTCTCTCTCTCTAACTACTTGTCTCTATATGCCTTCCCTCTCTTTGAATACCTCTCTATTGAATGCACCACAAGACTGAGAGGGAGAGGTAAATTAGTCTATAGCTTAAAATGGCTTACTTATACTCCTTTAACCATCAAACCACAATTAACTTGTCATTGCAATTATGAAACATAAAAACGAAAATCACAACACAACATGGATACCAATTTTATGTGGAAAACCAAGCAAGGAAAAACCAAGGTGAGAATCACACTAACAAAATGAATAATTGATTACAATGTTTTAGGCTCAAGGCCAAGGAGCTCACTACACTTAAATAGACTTGCAAAATTAAAGAACACAACCTTAGGGTAAGATATAATGAACTTGCAATACTGAGACACACAATCTCAGGGAAAGATACAAAGAGTTGCATAACCTACCGAAGGACTCACTATCTTTTGGTAATACAGGGGAATATTGAATTGTAATGAACAAGATCCCCTGATCATGAAACTATCATTGAGCTATTGTGTCAAGTGAACAATATCATTGCAAACATCACTGACTTCATTTATTGTCTCAATACACTATCACACTGAATATATGATCATCAAAGCTCATCACAAACTAAAATTCGTACTTATTCTTCTTGCAAATCATTCACATCCAAGTCACAACAATCCACCGATATTCTATTCCTCAATTCATGCATCCACACATCCATTTATACAAGGTTATATATTGAAACCCTCAACTAGGTTGGCCACAAACACATGAAATACAAAAAGTTGGCCACTTAGACCAAGAATACACAATGCAGTCCACTCTAGGAGATAAAAGGGACCCAAACACATCACAACACATCTTCCAAATCTATTCCCAATGAAGCACACATGCTAGAATATCCACCAAAGTCGACATCAACCATAACATGTAGAACAATGGAACACATTAACCAGTCAACCCAAACACATCACCCAATGCAAATCTACACACATCATGACAAGACCCATATCAACATCCTAACTCAAAATCCAATACATATATGGACCAACAATTAAGTGTGGTGGAGTTTTGCATGATGGAGAGTTTGAAACGGCCTGCACCTGGTTCTCTCGTCTCTTCCCTACATTTCCCCTGCTAGTGATAGCCCTGATGGATCAGTCAGGGAAGTTGGTCCCTCATGGGTGTTAGTGGCCGTTGGGGGCCCTTGCCAAGACGCTGAATGTTGTTCTTCTAGGGCTCCTTCTTCACTTAGAGGGTCTAGGAGAGGGTTTATCCCTGTCTCCTATTCCGTTTATGTTAATGCAAATAAGGAATCTGAATAGGAAATTGTGAACAACGTGAAGGTCTTCATGGAGCATAGTGCTATCTATAGATTCAAGAGTATCTAGCCAAGCCTCCCAGAGATGCACAAATGGATTTCCCAACACTGGGATCCCCTCATTTCTAGTATAGTTCACAAATTCCCTATGGCTAAAGGTTTCTTTGTTGCTAAATTTGAGGATGCTAATGACAGAAAAAGAATCCTGCGTGAAATTTTTTTCTATGAGAAAGATAATATGCTGCTGTTGGCCAAACCTTGGCACTCTAATTTTAACCCCCTTTCAAATATGTTCAACAAAATTTTGATATGGGTTAGGATTTCGTACCTTCCTCTACACTTGTGGGTTGATTCTTTCTTTGAGGAAATTGGTGATGCTATCGGGAGCTTCATTATGGTGGATAATGACTCCTATGGGCTTTATCATACTATGTTTGCTTGCATTCTGGTTGAGCTAGATGTTTCTAGGGGTTTGCTAGTAGAAATTGTCATTAACTCCTCTTGTTGGAGTTGGGTCCAGACCTTGGATTATGAGGGTATTCCTTTCCGGTGTCGTAGATGTTTCAAAACTAGTCATGCAGCAGGGAGTTGTGGGATTGAGAAGAAAAATTCTTCGGCTTCATGGTGGTCAGGGGCCTCTCACCAACATTACATAGTTAGGAAATCTCCTAATGATGCTGGGGTTTCTACTTTGGCTAGATCGGATTCCTTAGTGACAATGAAAGATTCTTCGATTGCCACTAAGGATGCTTCTATGATTCATGATGTTGTGATACCAAATATTGTTGTCTCCTCTATTGAAAATGGATTGTTGCCTCTCACCCCGTCGATTTCTTCGTGTGTTGATACAACTTTTGTCCCTCCTGTTAGTGGCAATCCTATGTCCGCAATGGTTATATCTCTTACCTCACCGACTACTTCACTGGGTGCTGGCACAACTTCTGCTAGTTGTCTCTGTGGCCACGACAGTTGTTTCTCCCTCTTCTGGTACCCTTTTTTCCACTCTGAAAAGATCGGTGATGGGCCCTTCGGATTGGTCTGTTGCGGTAGCTAAAGTTGCAGATGGTTGGACTACTGTTAAGGGAAAGCATTCAAAGACATCCAAGCCCTATTTTGATATGACTCTTCATTCCCACAAGGCCAAATTTTGGGGGCCCTTGTAGTTGATTATTTGGGCTGGTTTTACTGGCCCTCTCTTTGTTTGGGTTGCTTGCTATCTTTTGGGGTAGTCCCTATCTTTGTTTTTGGTTGTTCTATCTAGTCGAGCTTTCAATGTTTTATCTTTCTTTTAATCTAATGTAAAGGGTTTCAGGGCCCTTTCAAAACCCGCTTTCGCTTAATAAAAAACAATTATGATCCAAATAAAATACACCACCTCAGTCACCTAGAGACCAACATAGCTGACATCACTGAACACAAAAATATATAAATTTACTTGTTGATCAATTCAACATCTAAAAACTAAACTAGAACACTACACGAACCATATAAACATGTCCTCCAAGTTGCAACACTTGAATCACCATATTGGAGCAATGCAAATCATTGTCCTAAGTAGTCCCGACAGACAACCTCATTGTCAACAAACTACCACAACCAACTACATCATCAAAGCAACTAAGAACTTGAAGATATGATAGAACAACATCCACATAACATAACCATTATACCCAAAATCATAGACCATGAACATCAAGAACTAGAAGAAAAATAGTAAATACTTTTTCCTGCATATAAATATTGTTTCCTACGTATTGAAACTTTCACTATACCAACCTTCAGGAAATACCTCATACTTACTCAACATCATCACCAAATAGTATAGCAACATCTAAATACTTATTTCTAGACCATCTACAACATCTGCACAATTGAAGAACTTCAACAAGTTTGACATCAATGACAACACAACACAAGTTTCCAACAATCTCCCCCTTTGTCATTGATGGTAACACTTATACCACCAATGAGAAATAGAATCATTCTAAATGTATATCTCTCCCCCACTTTGACATCAAGGAAAAAGGGTAATTGCAAACAATGACTTTCTCTTCAATTGTAGAATGCTCTCCCCCTTTCGGGTAAAACACTGATAATTGTAACACTCAATGCTCCCCCTGAGAGAAGCCACTACATCAATCTAGAAGAAAAATGATAAACTTTGATACTCCCCCTGGATAGATGCACCACTTCTATGCATTTAGTTTTAAGGAGGTACAATGACCCCTAATTTCTATTGGGGATGCTCAAAAGTATCCTTCATTGGTGCCTTGGTAAAGATGTCTATAGTTTGGTCCTTTATAGGTACATACTCCAATCTAACTTCCTTCTTTGCAACCTTCCCTCTTAATAAATGATGCTAGATAGTAATGTGTTTAGTCCTTGAATGTGTTACTAGATTTTTTGAAATGTTAATTGCACTTGCATTGTCACACAAAATAGGATTTGCCTCATCATACATCACCTTGATATCTATGAGAGTTTACTTCATCCACATAACTTGAGTGCAACAAGATGCTGCTGCAAAGTATTTTGCCTCTGCAGTAGATAAAGATACTAAATCCTACTTTTTTCTCAACCAAGAGACCAATTTGTCTCCCAAGAAAAATGTGTCAACACTTTTACTTCTTCTTTCATCTACACATTCGGCCTAATTGCATCTATGTATTCCTTCAAAGTAAAATCATCATTCTTCTTTTACCATAAACCAAAATCTAGAGTCTCTTTCAAATATTTGAATATCCTTTTTACTACTTGATTATGTGATTGTGTTGGATTAGCTTGATATCTCACAACTAAACAAACAAAATGCATAATATCCTATCTTGAAATAGTCAAATATAACAATCCTCCAATCATAGATCTGTATTGTTTATGATCAACTTCTAGAGATCCATCATCCTTACTCAACTTACAACCAATTGTCATATGAGTTCCAATTGGTTTACAATCCTCCATACCAAAATTATTCAACATCTCCTTAATGTACTTGGTTTGAGAAATGGAAATGCCTTCTTCTGACTATGTCACTTGAAGACCAAGGAAAAAAGATAACTCACCAATCATTGACATCTCAAATTCCTTTTGCATTTCTTCAGCAAATCTCTTACAACTACTATCATCACCTCCAAAAATGATATCATCAACATACATAATGACCATTAACAATTTATCTTCTTCAACTTTGAAATAAAGATTACTATCTGTTGTACCTTTCTTGAAATTTTGTTGCAATAAATATCTGTTCAACCTTGCATACCAAGATCTATGAGCTTGCTTGAGTCTATAAAGTGCCTTCTTGAGTTTGCAAACCATATCTAGATCTTCTATCAGCTTAGAACCATTTAGTTGTTTAATATACCCCTCTTCTTCAAGTTCTCCATTCAAGAATGTTGACTTGACATTCATCTGATATACCTTAAATCTCTTATATGCTACAAATGCAAGAAACATCATTATAGCTTCTATTTTAGCTACCAGAGAAAAAGTCTCAAAATCTATACTTTCAACCTATGAATAATCTTTACAAACCAGTCTTTCCTTGTCCCTCATGACCCTTCCACCTTCATTTAGTTTATTTTGGAACACCAACTTTGTTCCTATCACATTCTTGTCCACCGGTCTAGGTATTAGTTACCATATTTTATTCTTATCAATCTAAGTTACCTCCTATTGCATAGCTTTCATCAAACCTTCATCCTTGCTAGCTTATATAAAAAAAATTGTCTTCACCTAAGACAAATAATAAAAACTTTCTTGTTCACTGGCCTGAACAAGTCTTCTTCATGTGTCTTTCTCTCCAATGATCTAAACTTCTGAATGTTTCTTCCGCACATAGTTTGCAAGTGTCTTAGGTGCTTGTTCAATTTCTTTTTCTTCTACATTTGTCTCTTCTTTTTTTTCTATAACTTCCTTATCTTTTGCAACAATAGGAGCATCCTCTATCTCAACTTCAAGTTCATGTGCAACATGATTCCATTCTTCACTTGCTTTCACATTCATACATTCCACAATCTTCTTCAGCCTCTTGTTGTAACATCATTTTGCATTGCTTCTTGTAGAGTATCCCAAGAATATTCCTTCATCTGATCTTATATTAAAATTTCCCAAGTCTTCTTCATCTCTTCTTATGTAGCACTTGTTTCCAAGTATTTTGAAATACTTGACACAAGAGCTCATAAGGTTTCTTTGTATGATTCACTCTTACTTGTACCATGTTAAGAATATACACAAAAATATGCACAACTTATTTCCAATAAACATTAGGTAGGTTAGCATCTTTCAACATAGTTCTAGACATCTCAACAATAGTCCTATTCTTTCTCTCAACAACTCCATTTTTCTGAGGAGTCCTAGGTGCAAATAAGTTCCTTCTAATACCATTTTCTTCATAAAATCCATAAAATTCATTTGATGTAAATTCTCCTCCTCTATTAGACCTTAAACACTTGATATTAGCATCGACTTGATTCTCAACCATAGATTTGAATATCTTAAATTTATCAAAAGCCTCAAACTTCTCCCTTAAGAAAGTAACCCATGTCATTCTAGAATAATCATCAAGAAGCAATATAAAATACCTTTCACCATTGAGTTCTCTTGTCCTTGTAGGTCCACATAGGTTTGTATGAATCAACTGCAAATGTCTTGTGGCAAAATATTCCTTGCTCTTGAATTTGAACTTTGTCTGCTTTCTTATAGATGACATCCTTTTCACAATGTATTAGCAAGTTTAATAATCTTTGGTAAATATCCTACAACATAAGTTGGATTCATCTTCACCATGTTGTTAAAGTTAACATGTCCCAACCATTTGTGCCATAATGAACATTCATTTCTTTGTGTTTGCAAACAATTGCTTCCTCTATTTTTCTTGACATAGTAGACATTCCCATTCATTCTTGTACCTTCTACAACCAATCTTATGGAACCTCCCTTTTTTATCTCACATCCAAACCCATGAAATATGAGCTTGTAGCCTTTACTACACATCTAAATCACTCTCAAAATATTATGTCTCAAATCATTAACATAATAAACATCATTTGTCTTATGCTTGCCATCAATAGTTATGGTTCCTTTGGCACAAATTGTCGTTGCCTCCTCACCAAAAAATTGTACTAATCCACTATAATACTTCTCAAAGTCTACAATTTTTTTCACCTATCTTGTGATTTGAGCATTCATAATCAATTATCCAAGCTTTAGGTTCCACTTTTGCATGTAGTGCAGTCTTCTCAATTATTGAACTTTCACTATTATTCTCATCATGTGGAGTACTAGACCTTTCACTATCCTTTTTTTCTATGGCTAAAAAAAATGATTCTTCATTTGAGTCATTACCATCTTCATCTTCAAAGGAGTAGATCTCCATTGAATGGTAACTACTTTTAGACTTATATCTGTCATCTATTCTTTTGTTTCTATCATCTCTCCTAAAATTATCTTTTCTCTTGTTATCATCATCTTACATCTTATAATTATCCCCCTCTACAGTACATCTAGAATAATAATGACTAGATCATACATAATTAAAGCATTTAAAGGGAAAATTGCCTTTCTATTTCTCAAATCCTTTTTTCAGTCTTCTCACAAAGTTCACTTCCAGTCCACGTCATTAAAATTTATTAATTTAGGTTTATCTTCAATATTCTTGGTAACTTTGAATGCTTCTGCCTTCTTCCCATTTTGTTTCTCACTAACTTATGCAATCTCAACGATAGAGAGTGCACCATAGAGTTGATCTAAGGTATACTTAGTCATATCATGATTTTATTCAATAGAAAACTTATGCACCATAGGTATGATCTAAGTTATACTTAGTCATATCATGATTTTCTTAAATAGAAAACTTCTTAAGCCTATATCTTTTGGATAGTGTTCTCATCACTTTTCCTACAACTTCATTTTCTTGCTGATGCAGAGCTAGGCAACAAACTAGGTAAAAACCTTCTCTAACCCACAACTACTATGTCCAAAACAAGTTATTTTGTTTGTTCAAGGTGTAAACAACACACCTTACAAGTGCTTAACTCACACAACAATTTGTGTGACTAGATCCATACCAGTTTAGTATCTTCCGATATTGGTAGGATGAAAACACTCTACCCTTGTGTGAATGGAAGACAATCTTCCAGTACCGGTGGGATGGAAACCTATTGGATTTTGTCTGTTGGTGGCCCAAACAACACAGAACACTCATAAGATCTGAATATCAAATTTTTTAGGGGTACTTGTCTCACAACTGTCCTATCTATCTATTAACCCTACCGGTAGACTAGTAGCCCTACCAATTGAGTTCTCCACACACAACTTAATAAAATTCCGAAGGACAAGAAAAAATAAGGGTAGATTCAGACACCCTTTATCAAGTTACACAATTCCCTAATGTCTTAGACTCTAACCCCAAGTTTGAAAGGTCTATACCCTTACTGTCCTTCCAGACCTAATTAAGCCAATTAGGCCTAATTTACAAAGCAAGTACCCCTTGTATTAGTCCCCCAAATAAACCATCACTTCTACAAGGTGGGGTAAGGTGTAAAACCATCAAATCCAAGGTTTCAAGACTTGATCCAATCTTCTTTATCTACTGCAAGTGATTTTCAGTTCTTCAGTTCAAGCAGTCGAGATACATGCATAGGGTCAATTCAATCTCTTTGGGCTTGGAGCCTCCTTGCAAACCAACACTAAAATCTTATGATACAATGGTCCCTCTAAAATTTTACCATAGGTTTTTTGGTCCTTTGGTGAAAATGTTAGATTAAGGGCATCTTTACAGTGAAACCCTAGGTGCCAGTAGGTTTTGTGACCAGTCTGGTTAGATTTTGATGGATCTCTACAACCCGATTGTTACAAGACCTCAAAATTGATTCAAAAGAAAGGTAAGAGACTTCCATAACTCATTAGATTGGTTTCAGACATCCACCAATCTGTACCTATAAAAAATGAACATCAAACATGCAAAATATCAGAAAACTCCAAGTATATTGTATTGTTCCAAACTCGAAAACATCATCAATTTCAACAACTTCAACAACAACACTAATAAAAACCCTGGAATCAATTCAAGTGGGCATAATATATCCTCCCTAATAGTTTCCAACCACTTTTCAAACTTTGGAACTGTTGGAGGATTAGTTATCCCTTTTTACAACATTTTGCATTGACAACAAAAGTTGTCAACTTGCACTTTTCAAATTTGGCAACTCTAAGGTGTATTTGGCCTATCCAAGGATTGGTTTGATGTTTCTAAGACCAATATTTATTTTCCTAGCTCATTCCTAGACTCCTACTGACCCACATGGTCATTTGTCCACGGTGGCTTATAAAATGCAACCGATAATGCCTTACATCAATTGGGTCTTATTGACTCACAAACCTATCAACCTACTACATATGACCATTTTCACCTCATGGATGATATTAGACTCTTTTACACTTCATTTGTGTCTTTGGGTGCTCCTGCACCATACTCTTTCAGGTGGTTGAATCTTAAGTCCACTTGAGATGAGTTCCTGCAATGTAGTCCCATGTTTCTTCATCTGGTCGTTATCCATCCATACTACATCTTCCTTAGGGAGTCCTTGCCACTTGACAAGGTATTATTTGTAGACCTTATTCCTATTTTTCTGCACAATCTTTGTGTATAATATCCTTTCAAGTTTGGGTGTCCCTTGACTTGGAAAGTCCTTTAGTATGTTTGTAGCATCTTCCACCGGGAATGTACCATCTTCCTGCACTGTACCTTTGAGTGGTGTCAGATCTGCAACATTAAAGATTGGGGATATACCTATATCTGAAGGTAATTGGATTTCATATGCATTGTTCCCAAAATTATTGAGTATTTGATAGGGTCCAACCTTCCACATCATGAGATTTGTGTGTTTCCCTTTTGGCAGTCTCTCCTTTTTCAGATTTTCTCGTACCATGTCTCCAACTTGGAACTTCACATCTCTCTTTCTTTTGTCAACCTGCTCCTCGTACTTCTCTGTACTTCTTTGCAATTTCATCCTAACTTCCAGGTCATTAATCTCCTTTATCCCTTCTGCAAATTCTTCTCCACAAGCATTGATATGTTCAGTTGAGGGTAGGTTTCCCAATTCCAGCACACCTCTTGGATTCAATCCATAGACAATTTGGAAAGGGCTTCATTCGGTACTCCTATTAACATAATCATTATAGGAATATTCTGCTTGGGAGATGATGGAATACCACTTTTCACCATGCTGCTTGGTGAAGCACCTTAACAAGTTTCCGAGTGACCTATTGACCACTTTTGTTTGGCCATCCATTTGGGGATGATAAGTTGAACTAAAAGAAAAGTTTGTGCCTAACTTCCTCCATAAAGTCCTCCAAAAATGTCCTACAAATTTCACATCTTTGTCTGACACAATGCTCAAGGATAAACCATGTATTCTCACAACTTCATTAAAGAAAAGGTTT